>NC_034590.1:108468933-108496013 GCF_900095145.1 Mus pahari
GAGGGAGGGAGGGAGGGAGGGAGGGAGGGAGGGAAAGAGGGAGGGAGGGACACAGGTACATACTTAGAGGCAGGTCTCCTTCCTGTATATCCTGGCTCCCATCTTGAGTACCTCCCTCTGCCATGCGTACAAACCAGGGAGACTCTCACAGTGTCTCAAGGGATATGTTATTGGTATCCAAGTATCACCATTTATTCACAAAGGCAACTAGAAATGGGCTGTGTCCACAGGAACAGTCACACGACTGGACTGCCTGGTCACTGTCATTGGTGCCCCTGTCTGGGTGGGCACTTGTACCACTGGGTTATTGCCACGGTGAGGTCATGGCTGGAACCCTTCCTGAGCTTGGGCTATCCCAGGACATCTACCAGCCCACCCTTCCCCTCAGCTGGCCCTCTTCCTTCTCAGGCTTCAGGGAAAATGGACGAGAATGAGTTCGTTGCCGTGACCAGCACGAATGCTGCCAAAATCTTCAATTTTTACCCCAGGAAGGGGCGTGTGGCCGTGGGCTCAGATGCTGACCTGGTCATCTGGAACCCCAGGGCCACGAAAGTCATCTCTGCCAAGAGCCATAACCTGGTGAGGATGCCTCCCTCCTTAGCCAAACCTCGCTGGATCTGCTTCCCAGGGGCGTTACCCAGGATGGGTGGCAGGTGTCTACCCACAGTGCGGCTCTTGGTAGCTTTGACTTGTCCAGCACCACATCTAGCCAGCACCTTCCTTAGCCAGCGACTTGTCTGCTGTCCTCGTGAGTGTGTTCCTGAGTCTACTGACCAATCCGACAAATCAGGAGACTGAGGCAGAGGGTACCACATCTGCCTAGGCAACGATGGGTCCTCCCTACTCCCACCCCATCCCTACAACACACTCTGCCTCCTTAGACTTCATAAGAATCTCGTGACTCAGGGGTGCTGGGTTGGTTGGAGGGCACTTCCTTCTGTGTGTCACTTGTCTGCCTTTGTTGCATATGTTTCTGGGTGAAGTCTTGGCACAGCACAAGCAGGTTACCTGTAGTGCTGGGACCAGGGCTGAAGGGTGCTGCACCTGCGGGCCTCTCCTCAGAATGTAGAGTACAACATCTTTGAAGGAGTGGAGTGCCGAGGAGTGCCCACGGTGGTCATAAGCCAGGGCAGAGTGGTGCTGGAGGATGGAAACCTGCTTGTCACCCCAGGGGCCGGCCGCTTCATTCCCCGGAAGACATTCCCGGACTTCGTCTATAAGAGGATAAAGGCTCGCAACAGGGTAAGAGGCAGACCTGGGGTGACAGGACATCAAACAGGTGGCAGGCATGGAGGTCCCAGTGCCGAGTCAGTGAGCTCTTGTGTGAGGTTCTGCCTCCTGGCTGATGCGGATTTGGAAGGCATAGTGGAAGCCATTCACTTGCCCAAGGCCTACTGATCATTGCCTACTATAGGGGAAGTGACCAGGGGGCCCTTAGCAGGCCTGGTTCCTCCTGTGCCTCCTGTGCCTCCTCAGTGGTGGTGGTATATACTGTCTGTTACAGTTGTCCATAGGAATGATGGATATAAACTCATTTATAACCACCTCCCTGAGTCCATTACCATGAAGATCTAGTGTGGTCCAGAGCGCACCACCTGTACTCCACTCCCTTCTTCCCTGAGGGCTAAAGCAGGAACTGAGACCCTAGAAGGAGCCTGTAGTGGACAGATCTCTATGAGGCAAGCCTAGTCTCATGTTCAGAGGGGACATGGTGATAAACCCGTTCATGCCTGCTTGCTGTCTTCCGCTTGCCAGTAGGATCTAGTCAGAGCCTTGTGGGCTGGTTCAGACCAGACCGTCAGGTAGGTCAGAAACCCGGAGGGAGATGCTGGCCAGGAGCAGGAGCCCATCAGCTTCTTTGTGTCACTGGTCCACGCTGGAGTCCTAGGAAGTGCCTCTGGTTTGGGGAGCCCTTTTCTGGGCAGACGAGATCCAGAACCTCATCCCGAAGCTGCCTCCTTGTCAGAGTTGGGACCTGGGTCTCGTTCCAGGTCCAGATGAGGCTGCTTTGTTCTTAAATGGCCTTCTCTGGACTTTTTTTTTGTGGCAGAGGTGTTCTCTGTCTGTCTGTCTGTCTGTCTGTCTGTCTGTCTGTCTCTGTCTCTGTCTCTGTCTCTGTCTGTCTGTCTGTCTGTCTGTCTGTCTGTCNTGTGTGTGTGTGTGTGTGTGTGTATAGGCAGACTGATATGCAGGGAGAACACTGAGGGAGTTGTGTATGAAGCTGTGTGTGATTCTTTATTTCAGGAGGGCATGAGAATATTAAGCAGGACCAAGTTGGGGTACAGAGCAGATAGTCAGGGTACTACCCTTCAGCAGCTCAACTAGCTAAAACCCCAGCTTTCTTGACCTCATAGCTAGCAGAGATCCACGGTGTGCCTCGAGGCCTGTATGACGGGCCTGTGCATGAAGTGATGTTACCTGCCAAGCCAGGGAGCGGCACACAGGCCCGTGCAACCTGTCCAGGCAAGATCTCAGTGCCACCTGTGCGCAACCTACACCAGTCGGGGTTCAGCTTATCTGGTGAGTTGGGTCGGGGCGTGGGGTAAGAGGCTCTTCAGCCAGGTACAACAGCCTGTGCCCAGAGGGCCCTATGCTCAGCTGAAGACTTGGACACGGCAGATTCCAGGGTGGGCCCGTGTGGGCACTATAGGGTAGAGGGCACCGACTTTGGTGAGAAGCAACGAAGTGTGCACCCCTGCTGTGGAAGCCCATTTCTGTCCTAGCCTTTGCCCTTGAGGTGCTGCTGAGATGAATCTGCACCTCGAATCAAGTAAGCTGGGAAAGGATATGTCAGCCCAAGACTAAACACAGAATGTCCAGCGTCCATGGGAAGAGAGGTGTCACTTCTGTGGGGACCCAAGTTATAATACAGCTCCCTCAGCCCCACTGTCTCCAGAATCACTGGTGAAGTGTGAGGCATGGATCTGAGCTGTGTCCTTAGCATTTGGGGACACACTAGAGTGTACCTGCCATGTTGACCAACAGAGTTGGCTTTTACTACCAGAGGGGCTTCTCTTTCCCTACTCCTGCCTACCAAGGCAGACTTCTCTACCACATTCTCTACCTGTGAGTGGGGGCTGTGTCACCATATTGCCTTCCTTCTGTCATCTTCCTATTTGGGAAGCCATAACAGTTCCTGGTCACTTGGTGATATAGGATAAGGGGGGAGTCCTTCAGAATGTAAGATCATCTTGAAGATGAGGCAAGCACCTGCCATCACACAGGGACCAAGCAGGGCAGGCTTCCTGGAGAGTTAGCCTTTGCCTTCCTGTCCTCGCAGATTATAAAGCTCCATTGGTCATTTCCATTGCCTTAGGGATGAGCAGGCTTCCTGGCCACCTGCCCTGTCAGCCTTGGCTTTGGGGAAGAGAACCAACCATGTATACACATCGCGTGAGGTTGGGTAGAATGGCTCTATGGTCCTAGTTTAATGGGTGCAGCCAGCCATGTCTGACTTCCCTTCCGGATGGAAGGAGAACCCATACCACCCCCTCCCACCTCCTTATCACACTTGCTTGCCCTCCCTTCAGGCTCTCAGGCTGACGATCACATTGCCAGACGTACCGCTCAGAAGATCATGGCACCCCCCGGAGGACGCTCCAACATCACATCTCTTTCCTAGACTTGGGGGTCTTGGCCAGCTGGTGCTGTCCCCACTGGCAGGGTGTGGGGACGACTCATGTTGTCAGTTAGCTCCTTCCTTTGTAGATCCTTATTGTGAAAGGTGCTCAGCCTTACCCTCCCCCTCCCCATAAGCTCTCTCTTGGGAGTCCCAGCCCCCACTCTGAGGTACCCCCCTCCAGAGGGCTGAACCCAGGGAGAGTTCACTGCCAGAGTGAGAGGATTAGGCATGGCAGTGAGCAGGTGCCTCTTGCCCCCCTGACCTTACCTCGAAGGCCCTCCGTGAGAGCTCTCGGCCTCCAGCTCATGAGCTTTCTGGGGGTCTTGGTGTAGGCAGGGTGGGCGTTTGCTGCTGCCACCCCCTAAGAAATCACTGCCCCGTGGGAGCCCCCAAGCTTCCACCAGTTCCATGTTGCTAAGGTGCAGCGACCCCTTGGGGGCCTGTCCCCCTGGCTGCCCTGGTGTAGGGAGGAGAGCAGGTGAGCGGAGCCTCTGCTTGCGGAGGTGCTGTGACTTCAGGGATCCACCAGTTACTCAGTACAGGGGAGCTCCCTCCCACACAGACACTTCCAAGGACCAAACCTGAGCTCCTATAGCAGCCCCCCTCTAGGGAGTTTGATGATCCCTTAGCTAAGACACTTTCCTTTTCCTACAAACTGTGTTTCCATAGGTTTATTAGAGTAGCGGTTTTGTACTGTGAGGAAACCGTAGCCAGGGATCTATCTGCATGCTGCTGTACCACATGCCGGCCACCGGCCAAGCCTGATATGAGGCAGGTCAATAAAAAAAAAAAAAAAAAAAAGTATGGGTTAGAAGCTGCCTGTGTGTTGCCAGCCAAACCTCCCTCCCTCACAAGCATTTGCATGGGGACCAGAGAGCCCCTGCCACTCCTGTCACCTCTGCCCAGCTGCCTGCTATCTAGCAGTGTGGTCTCTGCCTGCTCTGGGCCACCGGCATGGCTGGACCTGAATGGTGGAGAGAGGGCTCTTCCTCTTAGGATATCTGGCTGTCTCACAGCCAGATGGTCAGTAGGAGGACTCCCATGCTCTGACTGGCCAGGCTCAACAAGCCCCGCTGGACTGAGCGAGTTAGTGGAAGACTGGGAAGCATGCCCTGCGGGGGGGGGTGTAGGATAGTATGGGGGCCAGCCCAGGAAGTGAGCACAGTTGCTCACAGCCAGGCCCCAGCCCTGGAAGGAAAGCAACTAGGCAGTTCCTATGAATGCCTTCCTGATGTCAGAAATCCGGGGCTGGCCTTAAGTCCTCTCATGGTGGTGGTCTTAGTTCTTCATGCCAGGCAAGGGATCCCCAAATTGCTTGTCCCTTCTCCCAACATCTATTCTCAGCAGCAGGAGCATGTCCATGGCAACCACTGTCAGCATCCAGAATCTTCATCATTTCTTTGGTCCTAGCAGCAACGTTGTTGAAGGCCCAACATGGCAGCCCTGCCACCTTTGGGGGGGGGGGCATCCTCTGGGTCACATATACACAGTCAGTAAGGCTTCAGACTGGATTTCATTTTGTTTTGGGACACAGTCTTGTGATGGAGCCTTGACCAGTCTGCATGGACCTTACTGTGTAGACCCGGCTGACCTCAAACTCAAGAGATCCGCCTGTCCCCCAAGTGCTGGTATTAAAGGTGTACTACCATAATCCAGCAAAGCTTTAGGCTTGAACCCTGGACTTTGGCTGGCCTCTGCATTCTATGCCAGTGTCTTTCTACTTTCCAGCAAGGAGAGGGGTGTCAAAGGGGCAGAGGATGTAATTATATCCTTGTCAGCATCATAAAGGAGAGTGTGCTCTCATCTCAGCCACCCATTACACATTTATACCAAACCCCAAATTATCCTGAGGTACCCCTGACCTGGCTAGGTTTTCACTCAGAACATGGCTACCTGAAGGGGTTACAAGGAGAGGCAGTGCCTTGGTGCACCCTGCTGTACATCTTCGGTGGTGGTGTGGGCCTCACTGGGAGCCCCGTGGTTAGTCACTCCCACTGAGGGGCGGGGCAGGCAGGGGTCGCAGCGGCCTGCTCTGACCTGGGAGCTGCAGGTCTATTCTCAGCATAGCCAGATCTTCAGCTACTGTGGTCACTTTGGTCCTTGGTGACTCCATAGCCTGGCCAGGTAGGAGGGCAGCATTCACTTGGTTGACTGGAACCACAGATCCAGACCCAGATGGGTCCTCTGTAAGGTTAACCAGGGTGGCCCTGTTCTGGGAGGGCACCGGATGTGACATGGGCTCTCCCAAGTGGTCCCACGTATGCCTGTAGAACCCTGGGCTAGAGGGACAGAATTCATCCTCTGATGAGTTGCCCCTCTGACCACAGAACCCTGGGGCAGTGAAGGGCAGACATCACATTCTTTGGCTTTGCTCCTCCTGCCAGCCCTGGAAGAGCCATGCTGTCTGGGGTGCTAGCGTGAGTCTCCTTGGCTTTTGACAATTTTCGCTTGGTTTGGATCTTGACATTGCGGCCCAGTTCTAGTCTCTATAAATAAATGTCAGGGTAGTCACCACAGTGCCACCGTCCTGTGGCACCCGCTACCCAGCTGCCCCAGTCTAATAGACAGTTTCCACGGAAGACTGCAAACATGGATGTCATCACTCCACGGGCATATGACACACAGAGCACGCAGCACAGCAGTTCTTAGACTGTAATTCTCAGAGGTGAAAACTATACACAAGTTGCAGAAGTTGCCAGAGCAGTCAGTCAGGGTGTGTCGCTAGAAAACGTTCTTTGCCCTCCCACCCACTCCCTCCCCCAACCCTTACCCTCAATTACCTATCAGGATCAGAAAGGTCTGTTCCCACCCCCACGGTCCTGAGCAGCATTCTGGCTGCTCAAGAGCATTCTGGCTTGGCCACAGTGAAGACTGGCCACAAGGCTATGTACAGCCAATTCCAAAAGCGTCCAGAAAAAAACCAAGGGCTCCTGCTCCACTGTGCCAGTCCGGCCACTGTAATCTGCCAACCTACAGTGAGAGGGGCCAGCCAGCATGGTGGCCGCATGACTCCCTCTATGTTGCAAGGAACCACGGTCTAGGTACCAAGGGCCCTCCTTGCCCAACCACCACTCTCGACGGGCACCCATAGCTCCCAGCACCTTCACCTTACAGACAGCCTCCCTGGGCAGGGTGGGCGGTCAGGCCTTTGCCCCACTGCTGCCTCCTTCTGGCCGTCCTGAGTCTTCAAAGCAGCCTGAGAGAGAACTGCCCTCGGACACAGTACAGATGGCCTAGCTGCTCCCAGATGAGGGGCAGATGGAGCCACACATGGGCAGGGCGGTGGGCTCTGCCTCACTGTCTGCAGTGGAATCTGTCATATCTGAAGTCTCGGGGGCTGGAAGAGGCTCGCTCATGAGTTCCTGGCTCCTCTTCAACCTGGAGCAGGGCAGGGAGGACACACACATACAAGTGGATCTATGTAGATCACCAGACAACACAGCCTCCCTCGCAGCCCCAGGCCCCGCTGATGTAGACTATAGGACTCTGTGCTAGGATCCATGGGATGCGTCCTTCCTATCCCATGTGTGTGATAGGGGATGCCCAGAATATCGCTTGTTGGAAGCCCTGTTTCAGTGACAGCATGCTGGGAACACGGGGAGCCAGAAAGCAGACATGGATGTTCATTAGAGGCACGGGCGGCTCGGCCCTCTACTGCTGGCCACAGAGCTGTGAGCCTGGGAGCCATAGGCTCTGCATCTCAGCTCATGCAGAAGAGGAGGGATCTCTAACCCAGGGCCCATTTCAGTGGGCAGTGTTGGAGCAGCTTTTCAAAGAGCATGGCTGTGCCCACGATTAATCCTGTCCTCTAACAGCAGGATGGGGCCAGTGTCCTCCACCAGCCCCTCACTGTTCTGTGCTTCCTTCCTCCCCAGCCTGTACCAAGCCATTGCCTCTGGGAACACCTCCCCGCTTCCCAGGCAGGAGGAGGGTTGACCCTTTCCTTAGGCACCTCATTCAGGCTCTCTTCACCGTTTGCTCTCTGTGACCTGTCTTGCCCGTCGGCCACCTGTACCCTTTCTGTCCCACTGGTACTAGAAACTAAGAAAAGCTTTTCTGGGTAAGTGACCAAGTGGCGGGAATGATGGCAGGGACCACCAGGAGGTGATTAGTTCTGGTCTAAGCCAAGTGTGTCCCTGAGGTTCCAACCTTTGGATCTAAGTCCACCTAGAAGGTTCCCAGGGAGCCCCTTCAGGGGCCTGAGCTGAGGCCACTTGACTCTTCCTTTCATATCTGCTGCTTGTCCTTTCCAGAGAGCACGGACCAGGCCTCACGGGCCACATGGCCACTGGGACATCCGTGCCCTGTGGCCCCTGATTCCCTCTACAGTCTCTTACATAGTCACTCACTTTTCTCTGTTAAAAATCACGAAGTCTTGCTGGATGGCATCCAGGCAGTCTTGCAGGTAGTCATTCTCCTGTGGACAGAAAGGTCACTGAGTGGTTTGTGCTGGACACTGTGGGCAGTTCCCAAACACTGCTCCAACCGCCCACTCCTGAGCTCTGAGAAGGAAACACCTGGCTCCCAAGGAGCTCTGCTCCTTCAGAAGTCTATCATCTCCAACAGCTGAGAGCAGACTCACTAAAGACCAGAGAGGGGAGGGGGTCATGACACGGGAAAGACCAGGAAGGACAGCTATCCTAACTCTCTCTGTGTGGCCCCTGGTCCATGCCTCTTCCTGGAGAATCTGGTAGTGACCCGGAAGACATTGCTCCCTCAGTAGCTGCCTCCACTTACCCATTTCCCTCAGAACCTTTAGCTGTGCCTCCCAGCAGCATGGCCAGGCTTGGAGGTGATGGACTCTCTTGGGAGCTACAGGGCTCAGCTACTGGGCACCAGTAAGAACAGGAGAGAGCCTGGGAGTGGGCTTTGGGGCTGTGGATGGGCTGTCAGTCAGAACATGAGGCTAAAGAGGAGTGTCTGCCAAAGACTTTTTCCCTGGCTTGGAATCAGTTTCCTGGCAAGAGCACCTGGGCTGGGTCTCAGAACATTACAGGAGACTTGGAGACTTGGTTATAGAGTTCAAGGGAAGATTCCAGATTATTCTTAGAAGGATGCTGAGAAGTGAACAGTGGTGGTCAGACCAAAGATTCAAGGCCAAAGGACCCACACGATGGCCATGTTCTCCTCCCACACGGTGGTAAGAAATGCGCTGGGGATACCGGGATGGGAGCTACTGCTGGAACTCAGCTTTTTGTGACCGTTGTGGTCATGGAACATCCAAGAACCTGAAGCCCGGGGGGTAGCACTGGTTCAGAAGGGGGAGGGTCCCATGATAATATCCAGCAGAGCCTGGGGCTCTTGGTGGTCAGTAAGATCAGGGTTAGATAGGCAAAGGTTATCAGCTGCTGGGGGGAAGAGGCACGGTTACCTTCTTGCTTCCCAGAGCCAATACCAGCCCTACAATCCATTCCTTGGGAGGGGCTAAGTCCCATAAGGACAGCTAGTTCACAGGGAATGTATGCTCTGGGGACCAGGTGCCTACAACTGTCTCCACAAAGGGTGTATCCAGTGCTTAGAAGTCTGTTGAGATAACACTCAGGCCTCTCTCACAGGGCCTAGTGGCCACAGACTGACCGACCCTTTCCCTGGATGCTAAAAGCAAGACCCAGGTAAGGCTTGTGGTATCTGTCAGTGCTGGCTTTCCTGTGGGTAGCAGATGTTATGAATGAGGGAGGGAAGGAGGAAGCAAATGCAGGTTAAGAGTAAGGGGTAAGTTATGCAGATCAGCACATTTTAGAGATCGAGTGTACAGCATGGTAGCAGTAGTTAACAGCACTGCATTGAATACTTGAAATTACTGAAAGTATAGATTTTGTAGTTCAGTTTTCTCCCCTCGTGCATACAATGATGTGGAAACAATGGGCACATTACTTGGCTTTGCTTTGATGATTACGATTTCTTTCTTGTAATAATGTAGCAGTTTGTACACCTTACATATCTATAGCTTTCAGACCAATGATTCAAACCAAAGCTGTTTTGAAAATAGCTGGGCATGGGCTTAGAAGATAGAACACTTGCCATGCAAACATGGGTATTAGAATTCTGTTCTCAGCATCCACCTAAAAGGCAGGTAGGCATGGTAGGCCGCCTGTGATGCCCGTGCTTGGGAGGCAGAGGCAAGGGAACAGGGAAGGCTGGCTAGCTAGGCTGGGCTGTATCACGGTACATCAAGAGATCATGACTCAGAAAATCAAGTCAAGAGAGTGAAGCAGGCACAGGACATCAAATTCTGCCCCCACCAACATGCATAATGCCCACGTACATGCACACATGTGTGCCCCTCCCAAGAACACACACATTAAAAAGCAGATGCTGTAACAAACAAGATCTGTACCTTATCTCTAGACCAAACAGACTACACAGTCACTGAGAAGCATGGCACCCAGGAGGGAGTGACCAAAAAGAGCCACAGTCAGAAATGTTTTATCTTCACCTCTGTCTTTTCATTATGGTGTCTCATAAACTTCCCGCCCTGCTCAAAAGTCATTCTGCAAGAAGCAAGGTCGAGGATGAGTGGCTATACCTCACATCTCTTCCTACTGGGAAAGTGGCACAGACCTGGCCCATCTTTCAGAGGTAACACGTCTTCCTGACTCCTGCACAATGTCCTCCAGAACCCATCTTGACACCATGTCAAGGGTAGGAACATTCTCATTCTCTCTCTCTCTCTCTCTCTCTCTCTCTCTCTCTCTCTCTCTCTCTCTCTCTCTGTGTGTGTGTGTGAACTGTATGTTATACAATTGTAAGAAAACCAGGGTGTTCATTAAAGTTCCCCAGTCCCCAGAGTCTCCAGCTTCTCAAGCCTCCATAAGAACATTGTGTGTCTTCTCAGTGTTAGCCAATACTTCCCACCTCCAACGAAAGCTCCCACCAAGGGCGGCAGGACGGAGCTGAGTTCTCCCAGTGCAGGTGTCTACCCGGGGTTGGTTCCCATTCACAGCCTCCAGAAGTCAACATGGCAGTTAGCCTGTACACTCTCCATGTCTGGATTCTCACAGGAGGTGCCCACTCCCACACAAAGCCAGTTTCTAGTTCCCAAAGCTCTGGTTTTAGATGCCCCAGGATGAATTGCCACCAAGAGTTGGCTCTTGGCACCTAGCCCAGGAGCTGTCAGGTTAAAACCAACCCACAGACACCAGAGGAAGTTGGAGGAGACAGGAGGACAGGAGGCCCACCTACTTAGGCCTGAAAAATCAAGGCACTCAGAGGATGACCTTAGTCCTGCATCCCACACCCCCTTTGGGACAACACAGACCTGGGAAGTTATACTCCAGAGTGTCAGGGTCAGACAGGTCCAAAGGTAGGCAAACACCAACCATTGATCACCACCACTGGATGCATAATAGTTGCTCGCCTGCACATAGTACCTGTACCCTGGTATTAGGAACTAAACGGTGACCCCCCCACCCTCAAATACGTTGAGAACTTAAACCCTAGGACTAATGAATGTGCCTTTACATGGGATACTCGAAACTGACAGCTGGTCCCATAGTCCGAGAGGCAGGGAATGATTTCCTTCCTGGAGCCTTAGGAGAGCAGAGCTTTGTCACTTTGATTTTGGGCATGGTATACCTGAGCACCAATATAACAGGACACAAGTCACCAAAGCACTAATGTCCCTGGGCATAGCATCCGGGGCTTTTCACTCTGAGTGCTTGCTTCTGCCCACAGCTGGCTCTCCAGGTAATTACTGGCCTGAAGGAGCAAACAGCTGTGGGCAGCTATGCAGACAGGCTGCGTGTGGGAATTAGGACAAGGGATTCAGGAAAGGTAGAGGGAAGGTCATAGGCCTCCTTGGGACTTTAGGAAGACTCTTGCTTGATTGTAGAATGCATACTTTGCCCAGAGGCCATGCAGAGTGCTGTGAAGGGACCTTGCAAGCCACACACAGATGTGGGGAGAACCTGAACCCTGAAGCCTGCCCTCACCGACTGGGAACTGTCTCTGCTGCTGTCCCGAGACTTATTCTTGGCCAGCCGCTTTTTCTTCTTGTGCAGAGGCCTCGACTCCAGGATCATCTCCTCCAGCTCAAAGGTGGGATCACAGTGCAGGCGGCCTTTCTGTGGAGAGACAGGGTACTGAGCCTAGCCTGTGGGTCCCCCACCACACCCCCAACAGCCTGTCTGGGCACTCGGGGCTTACATTGGGCACAAAGCCTGGCTCCACCTTCTTTTCACTCAGGTCGTCCCACAGCACGTGGGCCAGCGATGGGGCTGTCTGCATGTCTTGGAGACTGGAGAACCGGTGCTCAGGGTTCACGGTGAGGAGCTGCAAGGAGGGCCCCTCTCAGATAAAGCCTCACAGAAGAATGGCCACCTATCTCAGGTTGGGGCAACCCTTGAAGGTGTCCACAGGACAAGGCATGGAATCTCAGGATCGAAAGTGGCTTGTGAGAAAAGGTGACATCAAGGGATATGGCCCTAGGGATTCTTTGATCCCAGTGTCCCATATCCAAGGACAACAGAGGAGCTTCAGGGACGTCCTGCCAAGATTTGCCAGCAGGTGGCAGTGATGGCCTGGCTAACACTCTCACACTAGCATGCAGGCCCAACTAATTACTGCAAAACCTCCATGTAGAACCTTTAAGCTCCAGAAACATTCATACCCATTCTGCATCAGGACATCAGGTCACCAGGGCCAGGTACCTGCTTGTCAGGTCTCATATATAATAACTCTTTCTTCACATCTGTCCTGGCTATAGCCTCTGCTCTCTGGATCCACCCCTTCCAATACTTCAATCAACATATTTAGAGAACAGCTCTTCTTGTGATAAACAGCCCCTCGTCCAGTCCCTGGATATGCAGTGTCCCTGTGTCCCTGATGTCTGGGATCCTCCAGTCTCTGTGTCCCTGATGGCGGGGATCCTTCATCCTGCTACCAGCAGCTATAGACAGAGCTTAGCGGTAAGAGGTACAGGGTGGGAGGTGGGCTGGATTGTTTTTTAATTTGCTCCCCAGGAGTGGTAACCCAGGCCCTGTGCACCTTTTGTAGTGTGGTCAGGGGCGAAGGAGACTAGAACATAGCTTGAGCTACGTGCCAGCCTGGTACCCTCTTCCCACACTACACGTGTGATGCAGAAGGCTTGACGACTTCTTTGCTTGGGTCTGAGCATCATGCGAGGTGGGTGATAGCCATGTCCTGATACATTGGTTCCTGACGGGATTACAGACTGGGGTGTGCCTGTTGCTAGAACAAGAAACTTACATGTTGGTAGCAGATTCCTTCTCTCTGAGGCACACAGGGTCTCAGAGTAGTTGCCAGAAAAGATTATGGCTGTGCTAGTGAAGGGGTCTGAGCCCATGGAAAGATGGGGTGTCTCCCTGAGCTCCTGAAAGAGTTGCAGAAGGGATGGGTACTCTGGGGGAAGGGGAGAGAAGGGCACTCACCTTCCGCAGCAAGGCTACCATCTCCTTGGACCAGGTGGGCACGTACTGGACACTCACAGTGCTGAACAGCTGAACGAGCGACTCCACAGCATTGCTCGAGTGGATATCGTAGGGTCTCTGTGGGCAGGGATGCACTACACCAGGACCCTTCCCCAGCACGGCACCCAGACAGAAGTGCGAACACCCTAGGAGCCCAGCTTTAGTCCCAGATGAAGGCCAGGCTCTGAGGACAACAGCCACCTGATCCAGAGGCCAGAGGGTAGAGCTTGCACCCCGGCTGAACTGGGTATCAGAGGCCAGAAGCTCATCTGTCAAGGGTATGCCTTCTCTAAAACCACCAAGACCTGAGGCCTGGGGGTTCAGTCTGCAAGGCCAGGAGGGGCTGTTTTTTATCAGGATTGGGGCTTCATGGAATGGTAGAGGGTACCGTATGAGGCCTATGCAGTTCACTGCCTCTGCCCCTAGAGAAATGCAAGTCCCTCCCAAGAACCTGCTGGACACACATCCCATCCACCACCATCCACCCAAGGAGACTTGCTAACTCAGGCATCTGTCATAATTTGCTTAAAAGCCTGAGTCCTCTGAGGTTATGGGGGGAGGGGTATCATCCTCCATCCACGGTTCTCAGCCAGACCAGGGCAAGGAAGTAACTAGCTTAGGGTTACAAGGCTCCGTACCCATCCTCGTAGCAGCTCATAAGCCATCACCCCCACTGACCACCAGTCCACCTCGAAGGAGTAGCCAGTCCCGCCATTGACGAAAGAGTGGAAGATCTCTGGAGCTTTCCAACGAAGAGAAGAAAGAGCTGAGCTGTGGGGCTAGAGGGCCTGATGACTCTGCACCACACCTTCAGGTCTTCACCAGATCTAAAAGAGAACCCTACCCACCACTCCACCCACCACCCTACCCACCACCCCACCCACCACCCCACCCACCACCCCACCCAGCACGGTTCTGCACTGTGCCACCTGCAGGGAGGAGCCCCCTTCTGGACTAGCCCACAGCAGATAAAACACTGCACCCTACCCACCACTCCACCCACCACCCTACCCACCACCCCACCCACCACCCTACCCAGCACGGTTCTGCACTGTGCCACCTGCAGGGAGGAGCCCCCTTCTGGACTAGCCCACAGCAGATAAAACACTGCATACCCATTTGGTTCCACCCCAAGGTCCTCTGCTCTAAACAGTCTGCAGGGAGAGAGGGAGCTGTCTTGCTTCTCCCTCCCATAACCTCATGTACACCCTCAGATTTTTCTGCACATATCAGATTGACCATTTTATTAAAAAGAAAAAAAATGCTGTCAATCCTGCTGAGACTTTATCTGACTGTGGAGTAAGGACTAGGCAGGGGCATGGCTCTGCATGGTCAGGGGTCATCTGAAGCCTCCGGCTTACCCATGTACGGTTTGGTCCCAGCTAAAGCTGTCGCCCTCTCACCATCCTTTATGATGGTGGCAATGTTGAAGTCAGTAAGGTGTGCGTGTCCTGTGAAGAAAGGGCAGACATGGCTTTCCAGGTCCTGGGTCGGGTACCCATGCTCCTCTCTGTGTCCCGGAGCTCCAGGGACTCACCTTGTTCATCCAGGAGAATGTTGTCAGGCTTGACATCTCTAGAGGACATAAGATGACAAGAAAATGAGCTTGGATGCCATGCCATCCATGCCCGACATCTCTGACAGATGCCATCCATGCCCGACGTCTCTGACAGATGCCATCCATGCCCGACATCTCTGACAGATGCCCCTATCAGAGACAGAGGCTGGAAAGGCTTGGCTTTAGAATGAATCCTAACAGAACCGAGTGTCACTGCACACAATTCAGAGGGCACCAGGGCCACCCAGACGGCAGCTGCAAGGGAGCCACCAGCCATCCATGGAGTCTTGGCCAGAGGACATCTAGGACTGTGCAGAAGGCACCTACAGCTGGAAGCCTCTAGGGACTGCAGAAGACCCCCAGGGCCAGGTTCCCATGACACCCTCGCTAGATCCCGGGAACTGCACAGAAGTGGACTCGTACACACTTTGCTCACAATCCAACTTCAGCCCTCTCTACCTTGACTTCCAGAAACACATCAATAACCATCACATACCTGAATCCTGTCCAGACAACAGAATCCCAGGGCAGAGAGGTAGAAATCAGGTTTATCTGCCCTATAACACACCTCAGTTTGAGCCAAGGCTGCAGGATGTCAGCCTAATTTCTGATCCCTGATTCTACCTGCTTGCTTATTAGACATTTCCCAATTCCATCTGGTTTCTATAAACACCACAATCAGTATGAAGTCCCATGGTGTGGTCAATGGACAAATAAGAGCCACTCACTGGGTGTGGCTAGGCTCTGTGGTACACCCACGAGGACTAAGTCCTCTGTGTCCATCCTCAAAGTGGGTGGTTTGGACAGGGCCCACCGCTGGGAAGAGGAGCCAGGCCAGGCTGGGGTGTGACCCAAGGGTATTCCCAACCATTCAGCCCAGGAAGATGCCTCATGCCAGGCGCTCACACACCTGTGGATGATGTGCTGGCTACGCAGGTAGTCCAGGGCCAGGGCCATCTCACAGATGTACAGCCTCACCGTGTCCTCTGAGAACTGGACATTCTGCTGTAGGTGGTAGCGCAGGTCTCCCCCCAGAAGCAGATCCACCACCATGAACATGTCCTCCTCATCCTGGAAGGAGTACCTGTGGGTACCAGGGGAAGACTTGGCCTATGAATGGTTTGGGGATCCAGAGCAGTGGCTCCTCCCTCCTTCCAGTCTGATCACCATCCTGCCTGAGGCATTCACCACACCCTGCTCAGAGCTGCGCCAAGACCCTAGAGAAGACAGAACAGCCATGTCCGTGAGGATGGTTTGGCCGTGAGCATAGATGCCTGTAAGTGATAACTGAGGAACAGAAACTGCACATTCCCGAGCTGCTCCAGGCTGCCCTGGCTTCTTCTATGAGGACACACAAAGTTGGTTTGTAAGAGAAGAACATGAGATAGTGCCAGTGAAATGCTGAGTACAGACCTGGGCGAGGAATTGGTATTTAATGACCAGACTCCATGGTGATGATGGTGGTGGTGATGCTTATAGCGAGATGGTTCTGGTGCTAGTGATAGTGTGATGACAGCGATGGTGGTGGTGATGACAGTGATGGTGATGCTGGTGATAGTGATGGTGCTCGTGATGATAGTGATGGTGCTCGTGATGATAGTGATGGTGCTGGTGATAACAGCGATGGTGGCGGTGATGACAGTGATGGTGGTGGTGATGACAGTGATGGTGATGGTGATGATAGTGATAGTGATGCTGATGATAGTGATGGTGCTGGTGATAACAGCGATGGTGGCGGTGATGACAGTGATGGTGGTGGTGATGACAGTGATGGTGATGGTGATGATAGTGATGGTACTGGTGATAACAGTGATGGTGATGGTGATGATAGTGATGGTGCTAGTGATGATGGTGATGATAGTGATGGTGCTCGTGATGATAGTGATGGTGCTGGTGATGACAGCGATGGTGGCAGTGATAACAGTGATGGTGATGGTGATGATAGTGATGGTGCTAGTGATGATAGTGATGGTGGCAGTGATAACAGTGATGGTGATGCTGGTGATAGTGATGGTGCTAGTGATGATAGTGATGGTTCTGGTAATGATAGTGATGCTGATGATAGTGATGGTGCTGGTGATAACAGCGATGGTGGCGGTGATGACAGTGATGGTGCTGGTGATGACAGCGATGGTGGTGGTGATGACAGTGATGGTGATGGTGATGATAGTGATGGTGATGGTGATGATAGTGATGGTAGTGGTGATAGTGATGGTGGTGATCTTGTTCCCTGTCCCCCACAAGCCATTATCTCTCAGCCTCAGTGGAAGGAGCCTGGAGAAGGTGGCACAGGCAGGATTCTGAGGAAGAGGTCAGGAAGAGGGGCAAGGAGACTTGGGATGCCATGTTGTCCCCAGTGCACACAAGCCTAGGTGGCAGGTGACATCTAGGGTTCTGGGGTGTGGAAGGGGAGTGCAGCTGCAGAAGGTTAGGAAAATAAAGAGTCTGAAGTCCTGGCTGTGGACCATGTCACTGCAGCACCCGCACAGTTGTGGAGAGCAGCAGTGCGGGCCCAGAGGTCGCGTGTGTGTGTGTGTGTGTGTGTGTGTGTGTGTGTGTGTGTGTGTGTGTGTGATCATTAGGCAACACTGTCTTTTAGAATGCCTGGGAGGCTGGGCTGTCTCACTTAGACCTTCTCCCCGCTTTATGATGTTGTCTAGTATGCTAAAGCAAGATGGAATGTGTACCACAAAAATGATATCTAAGTCTGTCACTCCTCAGCCTGCCTGGGAATAACCAGCCACAAGCATCCTGGAGATTCTAAGTAGGAAGGAAGCCATTCCAGAGCCATGCTGTATAGCCTCTGGGAAGTGGCCACTGTCTACTTTGTAGATTCTTGGCTTACTGTAGCAGAAAACAAGACAGCAAGTTGCAGTTGGGGCAGATGGGCATGGGGTCCTGTGTATTATGTTATGGTTACATACGGCCCCATAGATTCACATGTTTAAACAAGCCTATGGGGGGCCAGGAGTGGAATGAGATGGTTTGTATATGCTCAGCCCAGGGAGTGACACTATTAGAGGGTGTGGCCCTGTTGGAGTAGGTGTGTCACTGTGGGTGTGGGCTTTAAGACTCTCATCCTAGCTGCCTGGAAGTCAGTATTCTGCTAGCAGCCTTCAAATGAAGATGTAGAACTCTCAGCTGCTCCTGCACCATGCCTGCCTGGATGCTGCCATGTTCCCTCTTTGATGATATTGGACTGAACCTCTCAACCGGTAAGCCAGCCCCAATTAAATGTTGTCCTTATAAGAGTTGCCTTGGTCATGGTGTCTGTTCAAAGCAGTAAAACCCTAATGAAGACAGAAGGAGTCAAGGAAACCCCCTGGGCCAGGGGATATCCATGCACTGAAAGAACTCCAGTGTTGAGGGGATCCCCGTGGGTCAGGGAGCAGTCCTGCAATGGAGGGGAGAGGAAGGAATCAACCTCCCAGCAGCCCATGGTTCTTAGGCCTCTGACAGGAACCTACACTTGGTAGTATGATTTAGTGCTAAGCACTGGGCTCCTAGCAGACCCGGGGAGAGTCCACACAAATCCCAGCATACCATGGACCTCTGGGCCTACCAGGTCCTAAACACAGAAGCTGAATAGACTGGAGGAGGGACAGGGACGACTAGTACATGGGAAGCATCCTAGGGTATTAGAGCCAAAGAACAGCTAGGTCCCTTGTCCCACTCCAGAGGGTAAATCCCACCTCAAAGGTCATTCATCCCTGGCAGGTCCCTGGGTCGACTCACCAGAGGTTCACCAGGAAGACATGCTCGATCTCCTGCAGGATCTCCAGCTCCCGGAAGACATTCCGGACCTCATCACGCTCTATGCATTGCTGCTTGTTCATGTACTTCATGGCGTACATCTTCTCTGTGTCCCGCTTCTGCACAATGCACACCTTGGGGGGGGGAGGATCATTCAGCAGAACGCCAGAAACTGAACTCTTCACGTCCCTCTGCCCTGATGAAATCAGGGTTCCTTGCCGGCAACGGGACAAGACTGCGAACAGGCGCCTTAAACAGACTGGCAGAGCCCAGTCACAGTGCATCCAGACAAGACTCCTAGCTGAGGCCTTTACAGCCCATGACCTGTGCAAGTCGTCTCAACTTATCAAGTTTCAACACCCCTTCCTCAGGGCCCAGATCAGCATAAGGTGTTGCGGTATATTGAGGACTGTTGTGTGGTTTGAGTGTGAAATGCTCTCTCCGCAGGTTCATGTGTTTAAGCACCTCGCCTCCAGCTAGTGGCTCTGTTTTGGTAGCTTTAGCAGATAGAGCCTTGCTGGAGGAAGTAGATCACTGTGCTGTGTGCTGGCAATTGGGGGTATGGTTTGGCCCTACTTCCTGTCCACTGCTTCCTAGAAATGCCCTCACAGACCCATCCAAGGGTGCATCTCTTAGTTGATTTCAGACCTCATCAAGTTGACATGTTTCAAGATAAATATCATAGGAATGAAGGAGAGAACCCCTCTTAGCACAAAACTGCGCATCCAGGAAGCCTCTATCCACCACAGGATCATTGTTTCCATCAAGCAAGGGCTGTCCATGATAGCAGGTTCCTGGATGATCCTGAAGGCACGGCACTTTGTGAGCAATGTACTGTCATGGCCAAAGACCAACACTGGTATCCCTTAGCAGAGAGGGACAGATGATGGGAGAGACAGAGGACTCACCAAAGGAAACAGGAAGTTAAGATATAAAAAGCTGGTGCAGAGCCAGCACCCATGCTCACTGCCAAGTCACCCGAGGACAGGTGACTCACACAGAGCCACTGCTGAGGGTTTCTACAGACTATGGTCTCTAGGTCTTCGTGGAACACTGGTCACTGTTCTGAATGATTCCGGGTCTCCAAGTGGGTGAGACTCCCAGGTATCACCAGAAAGCCTGGAGCTGGCCTTATACCTCAGCGGCGCTGGCCTCAGATCAAATCTCTGGATCCACCCTGAAGGAATTCGCATTCCTTTTCCTGAGGATGCACACAAGGTAAAAGGTCTCTAGGTTGCCGTAATGCAAGCTGACTCCTAACCTCCTGGCGCAGTTCCATAAGCATAATGACTGCCACACAACCACTGAAGTCACCGAAAGGACTTTTAATGGCATGCAACAAGTCTGGAACAGCAAGCAAGAACAGTAAGCTATGCAGCATAAACATTAGAGTGATGCGCTCAGTCTGCACAGAAGGTAGAAGTGAGCCATGGGACGAAGGCAGCTGGGATGGAGAAGCTGCACAGACTTGTCTTGGCTCTGGTTTCTGTCACATGACTGTGCAGTTCTGGTGACAGCTGGTGGTGCTTCTGTGGACCCTGCTCCACAGCAGTGACGTTAGGGCTGTCTGGCACTCTGGTTTTCAGGGTCTGTGGATGAACTGACTGAGCAGCTTCTCCATTCCGAGCCCTCCTACATATCCTCCCATCATCCAGAGATGCAACCTCTGTATCCACAGATGCAGTTTCCAAGGCAACACTGCACACTTAGTACCTTGCCCACAGACATTGTAAGCCCAAGGGAGCTGAGCCTGAGACACGATGCCAACAGAGTACGGAGGGGGACATCCGGGTGCCTCTAGGAGTCCATATACCTCAGCCTAAAGCCACCAGTGACACAAAACCAGCCAAGTCCCCATGCAGGCCACAAAGATCCTTGCAAAACTCCCCTGGAAACTTCCTCTGCTAGATCTGATGCCCCAGGAAGGTGCACCAGATCCTGCCTCCAGGGACCATGTTCCTGTGCCCCAGTCTCAGCACTGCACTGCCCTTTGAGGGGCAGACCTGTAAGAGCAGGTGTGGGGTTTTAGGACCCATATGGAGCATTCATTCAGAGAATGGTTCTTATGTCTGAGGGTGGGTTGTGGTAAAGAATCTTTTTGAATCTTTCTTTTCATAAAAAAAAAATGTCAAGTGGAGCTTTACTTGGTCAATAGAGCAATTGTCTAACATACACAAAGCCCTGATCCAATCCCTAGCATTGCATAACACTGGATGTGGTAGTGCATTCCTGTTATCCCGGCACTAAGAAGATGAAGGCAGAGGTTCAGTGTCATCCTTAGCTACATAGCAAGTTCAAGGCTAGCCTAGGCTGCGCAAGACTAAAACACAAGAAAAAAGGCAGGAAGGGGAAAAGGGAAAAGGCAGACAGAGAAGGGAGAAGGAGGAAGAAGGAAGGAGGGAGGAAAAGATGGAAGGAGGGAGGGAGAGAGAAAATGAGAGAGAATGAGAGAGAGATGGGGAGAGAGAGAGAGAGAGACAGACAGAGAGACAGAGACAGAGAGACAGAGACAAAGACAGAGACAGAGAGACAGAGACAGAGACAGAGACAGAGACAGAGACAGAGAGAGAGCTCAAAGGTTTTGTCCAAGAAGCCATAGGACTCCTAGCTGGCTTCCCAGGATATAAGATACAAACCCATGGTCTCGCAAGAGGGCTTCAGACAGCCAAGTTTAACCTGCCTTTCTGTGTCCCTGTAGGTGTCCCATGAACTACCAAACTAAGTCAGTCACCCAGAAATCAAGCTGACAAAAAGAGGGTGAAAATCTGGGCTAGCGGGCGACTATGCAAATGTGCGTGAACAAGCACAGCTGCAACTCAAGCCAAACCGTCTGCTTCTGCACACTCTACCAATGCTCTCAGGAGCCTGCTGAGGGCTGCTGGGTCCTTCTCGACCCTCTTCTCTGCAGAGAAGGATGCAGCCGCCCTCTCACTAGAAGATACAAATGTCCTGGAAGGAAGCTGCAGGAGGGGTCCTGGGCAACAGGCAGAACTGACTCAAAGGCTCCTGGCCAGGGTCCCAAATAAGGAAACCCTCGGAATGCCCTTCATTAGCATCTGGACACTTCTCAGAGTCCGCCTGCCCCAAACCCAGCACTGGCACGAGCCCAGCCAGGTCTGCGTACCGGCCACGGTGACCCCTGCAAAACTGCCTGGCTCTCAGATTAGTTGGTTCTCCTGGGCTTTCTGAACCTGGATGGACCTTGGCACCAATCCCACTCCATGATTCTAACTGTCCAGCTGCGGAGAAGGACCAGCAGATGTGCCCAGAATGAATTCATAGGCTGGGATGGGGTAGCCTCTGGGCAGCTCAGCTCAATCTAGGACAGGTGGTCAGGCCAAGTCAGCCACTGTTGGCTATTGTACAACATCCATCCTTTCAGGAGCCCTGCCCACAGGTCAGGCATGGAGTTGTGTCTGAGCACAGTGACATCAAGATTAGTGAAGGGGTTAAAACTACACCACGCTGGCACACTGACAATTTCAAATTAAAAGTACTTGTAAGATGGACGGGCATAAACCAGTAGCTGACCATCCTGTTCTCTAAGAGCAAGAGCTGAAATTCCTTCCCTAAACTGAGAGGGAAGCAACATCCTTACTCGGAACCCGAGAGCAGACTGAGAGAACTGTGTAGACCGCACTCGTGTGTTCCTGTTTAGTCCTCCTACCTGATCTGGTTGCTTCTTTACAGGTCAGTGGCTAGGTGATGCCGGTAGCTTTCGGTCAGACCACCTAGACAGCTCGCGGTCTTGTACACTGTCGGAGGAGTGACCCTCACCTCCACCGCCCTGCAGCCTTCCTTGGTCTCAGCTCTGTCCAGAGGTCCTGTGCTTTCATGGGGTCCCTCCCCTTGGCACATGGGTCAGGTAAGTAGCACCCACTATCTCCTGGGCAGCAGGAAATTTCATAAGAGGAGCTTATGACATCTCTGGTTTAAGGGTGTCTTTAAAAGAAGATTGTGACTCAGACCTTCCAGGCACCAGCAACCACCAAGGAGGCCCAGGAACCTCGCCTTCCTGTCTTTTGTTTCTCTGCTGGTGACAGCAGTCCCTGCAGGAGGCATGGCCTTCAGGCACAGATGCCAGGGTTGGGTGTTCATTTGTCACCTCGGTCCTCTGCAGTGCGGGGAGGGAGGCTTTGCAGGGTTTTCTATGAAGACTGCTAAGCCAGGCTAGACCCCTATCCTGCCAGCCTTAGACATGGCTCTCTGGCCCAGATCTTGCAGCCCCAGCTTTCTGGTCGTGAGATTGGCTACAGATCAATGCCCAGTTGGAGCAAAGAAATGGAAGTAGCATTGTGCTTCATCTCTAAGCTGGAGGTGTCCCTCCCTGCCTCGGGCTTCCTCACAGCTGCCCCCAAAGCTTCTGTACCAAGACATTTTTAGGTGTTATATGCACCCTGCCACCCTCTTGTGCACCTGGAACCCATCCTGAGACATTCTGGAAAGCTTTGGGGTGGGTGTGTGTGTGTGGGGGGGTGTTCTGTGATCTCAGAGGAACCTGTGAAGACAGTCATGTTGCCCCTGGAGACACCTGCTTGGGTCTGAGGTGTCCCTGGAGTCCCCTCTCTGAGACTCACGCTTCCCTCCCTTTCTCCAGTTTTCCAGGGTGATGGTGTAGGGTGCATACAGGAGACAGAGCAGCTGCAGTCCATCTAGCATAGGCTGCTAGGAAGTCCTTCTGCTGGCTTGTGAGGAATGGCTTGTGTGGACTGTGCCTGGAGGGCAGAGAGTGCTGGAGAACATGACCCAGTCACTCACCACAGGTCCTAAGTGGTCTACTCCAGTGAGTGGATGACACAGATCACTTTGCCCTATTCCATGAATTTCACAGGAAAAGTGGAAGGCAGGGGTGGGGGCCGCTGAGGCATCAAGGGTGTGAACAAAGGACTCTTGAAGGTAGGAAGAGGCCATATCTGCTCCAAGACAAAGCTAGCAGGAGGTTGGCAGGTCAAAGCGGGGAACGACGGGGAAGGCACCAGTGGCCAAGTGTTGAGCCGCAGATTCTTTTCCCCTGAGCTAGCTACAATCCTTCCTCAAATTATTATTTTAAAAGCCTATTGAAAATTTCAGAATGAAAATACGTGTCAGCCACAGCAGGCCACCCAGCCTACCTGGTCTTGGATCCAGGCCCTTCTCTGACTGACGCTTCATTCTGCTCCCAGTGAGCAGAATTATGGGTCTGTCGGTCACAGGCCTGGCCAGTCAGAACATGGGCTGGGAACCTTCTCTTGCAAATACACTTTCACTTTGAGCAGGAGGCAGAGAAGGCCAATTACTTCTGAGGCAGAAGTGAGCAGCCTGGCAAACTCCCCAAGGAAGGCCCCCCTTTGTGGGCGGGGGAGGGGGCATCTCTGCCTAGCAGGTGTAGAGCCCTAGGTGATTCTGTCCCTTGTGTGGCTCCCCTATTAAAAACTGCCCGCATAATTCCCCGCCCTCCTGAGGTCAGTTGTGCACGCCCACACACACCACAGGCACTGTCACCAGGATCTCTGGGGGGGGGGGGATCCCTCCCCTAACTCAGTGCAGAAACCCCACAGCCATTGCCAAGGAGACTCTATAATTTTCCCACTACAATGAACCACTGGGAGCTGCTACTAGCTACAGAGCCACAGAGAAACAAAGGGAGCAGCAGGCAGATGTGGGGTTCCTCGGTTGTTGCATTGCGTTCTTGATCCCTAAGTCTAACGTTAGCCCAGTTATGGTGAGGGTCTCTGAGAACAGGACCAAGCTGAGGGCCTGGAGGTCATGGGTGGACCCTAAATCAATGCCAGATGTCCTCACAGAAGATAGGAATAAAAGTATAGGCAGGAAGGAGGAAGAAGGTGACGTGGAGACGGGATGGATGGGAAGATACTGATCCTGACCATGGTGGCAGACAGCCACAAGCCAATGGTTGCTAAAGACCATGGAGACTGCTGCAGACGAGTCCA
Organism: Mus pahari; assembly: GCF_900095145.1. NCBI lineage: Eukaryota > Metazoa > Chordata > Mammalia > Rodentia > Muridae > Mus > Mus pahari. The sequence goes on from NC_034590.1 coordinate 108,493,225, forward strand.
GGAGCCTCAAAATACCTTTCTCTCTTGCCTGCAGGAACAGCCAGCCCTGTTCCCACATCAGACCTTGGGCTCTAAAGAGTATGAGCGGTGGCTGTTTGGAGTTGGCATGGGGTGGGACGTTGTTGTGGTCCCAAAGAGTCAAATGGCATGCCCACCCCAAGCACGTCTGTCATGAATACAAAGGCGCCCTGGGGAGCAGAGACCTTGGCCTAACCCTGTACTGCATCCTCACCTGGACATTGTCTCTCCCCCCCCCCCCAATCTGGTTCATAGTCCTTCTCCTTAACCTTCACTGTCTCCCACCCAGGCTGGCTTGGTCATGTCTCTGCTGAGTGGGACTGGCCCCAGAGCTCCAGACTGTGGACACACCCACAGCTCCAAGGGACAAAGCTGAGTTTCAACTAATGAACAGGTCAGCTGGAAGAGCCTGCCTCTGCTGGCCTCCAATGCCAGCGTCCTCAGAGAGGCTCCAAGAAGGGGTTTTATGCTGCCCCAGTTTGAGGGGCAGGTCTGAGAGAGCAATGTTTTGAGACAGGGCCTCTTCTAACTAAGCCTTTGCCACAGGCCCCAATGAACTGTCTTCCCAAAGGAAATTGGTCCGGGATTTCTGGGCCACATCCTCAGTAATCCACTTACAAAGAGGAAGTGGGATCAAATCTCAGAGGAGTGAGCCCTGCTGCTCCTGGTCTGCAGGGCGCCCTTCAAATTGCCACTGCTCAGCCTGGCGTAAGCTGGTGGCTAATGGCGGTGTAAGTGCCATTCTAATTGAGTGCTCTTTACACATCGTGCAGACTTAAGTGATTCACCACAAGCTCTTTTTCTTCCCAAGTCATTTTTTTTTTTGTTCCCCAGAAGGCAAAGAGCTGACAACAGGTACTCAAAGCCCCTGAATACCATAATGAACGTACCTCCTGCGAGAAGCAGAGCCCAGGAAAGGCAAACCTGGACCACAGGGCACCAGGAAAGGATCCTGCCTTCCCCAGGACTCTGTTGGTGGGCAGTGCCAGCAGCACAAAACAGAAACAAAACAAAAAACAAAAACAAAAACAAAAGCACATGATGGGGTCTGGAGGTGTATGTGGCTGCCGGAGTTGACCTTGGGAGATGGTTGCCTGGGTAATGTACGATAAGAACAGTGTCCCTGAACAGAGGACCAGGCGATTCATGCAGAGGCACAGCAGAGCAAAGGGTAGACAGAACAGAGAAGGATGCTCAGACAACTCACAGTGTCCCTGACAGAGAAGCAGAGAGCATGCTAGTATCCTGCTTCTCTCAAGAGGTTGTTGAGTCCCATCCCAAGCCCCTTCCTGGACCAGCTCCTGCAGTTCTCTAGTGAGATAATGTGGTCTGAACCTGTCCTCCGTCTAGACCATCTCCCTCACCTCTATGTCTGCTTCTGTCTCTCTCTTACTGTCCCCTAACCTCTGTCCCTCAGAGACTTACTTCAGGGGAATATTTGTCCTTGAGGAGGTACCACTGCTTCATGTGGTGGGGAGAGGGACACACGCAAAGAGGAGAGGAGCAGGTGGGACAAAGACTTGGTTTTCTCAGCTCTAAGCACTGCTCTCCGGGCAGCAGTTGGTGAAACTAAAGCTTTGGGTGTCCCAGTGTGTCAGTCACTTCTCATCACTGTAACGGGTACCTGACAGAAGCAGTTCCGGGGCTGAGAGATTTGTTTGGGCTCAGAGATTAAGAAGGCACAGTTCATTATGGCAGGGAAGGCAGGACAGAGGCCATGGTAGCAGACACCTAAGCCGGGGACTCCCATATCCTGTAGGATCAAGAAGCAGGATGAATGCTGGTCCTTGGTTCTTTTTCTCCTTTTCCTTGCCTTTTCTTCAGTCTGCATCACCAGCCCATGGGATGAGGCTGTGCCCATTGCAGGAGGGTTTTCCTCCTGAGGTAAAACTCTCTAGAAGCATTCTCATGTACACCAAGAGGTTGTCTCATAAGTGTAACAGCAATATGGGGAGAGACAAGCAGGCCAGTGGGACAGAACAGAAAAATCATGAAATAGACCAAACTGCACAAGGATACTTTTTTTTTTTTTTTTTTTTTGCCATTACAGTGGCTTCTCAGACTTAAGAATTTTTAATAAGTGATGTCATCAGCATCAACTAAGTTGATCCTGGTGTGAAAAGTTGATCCTTGCCTGACCCTGCAAGCCAGAATGAGTTCCAGGTTATAAGTTTTATCCTGACACCTAAAACCTGGAGGCAACAGAAGGAAACATAAAGATGTTTCTGAATGGAAGTACTGACAAATTTCTGCAGCTCTGAGATTCAAAAACAACTTGGAAAGTGATTGATTAAACTAAATAGCTGCATAAAAGAATATACTATGCATAGGAAAAGGTGTATAAACAAGCTTAGTAGACAGACAGAAAGTATTTACAACTTAGGACAGAAATAAGGTTGTTATTCCTAATAGGCATTGCACTCTAGAAACAAACAGAAATCCCAACTAAAGAGAAAAATAAAAATAATAGGCAAGTTAGACTACCACAAGAGAAGTGCAAGGCCAGGCTAGCCGAGTTGCTGTGCCTTGTCTGTTAGGCTGGCAGAACTCCAAGCATCCCTATGGCAGACGCCCCGTGGAAAACAACGGTGACACCCTGATGCAGGGGGACTCGGCAATCTCTAGCACAAGTCGTGTTCACCACCCTCCAGCCCACACACTCCACTTCTAGGAACTAACCCCAAGGCATACTGCAGAAGCATGCAGGCTTGGCTAAAGCAGGAGGCATAAGGACAGCAGGGCTTGTTGGCACACCTTTTTTTTTTTTTTTT
>NC_034590.1:108499353-108533336 GCF_900095145.1 Mus pahari
ACAGATCTTTCACTTCCTTAGTTAGAGTCACACCAAGGTATTTTATATTATTTGTGACTATTGTGAAGGGTGTTGTTTCCCTAATTTCTTTCTTGTCCCGTCTGTCCTAAATATATGGACCGCTTCACGAATTTGCGTATCATCCTTGCGCAGGGGCCATGCTAATCTTCTCTGTATCATTCCAATTTTAGTATATGTGCTGCCGAAGTGAGCACGTTGGCACACCTTTAAACATAATAACAAATCACAATATGAATGGCTGGCAAAATGATATCCTCTAGAGGCACACATGACTGAATCCTGGAACCTGTAGATATGTTACTATGCATGGGAAAGGGACTTTGCAGCTGTGATGTTCACTTTGAGAGGAGGACATCATCCTGGACCGAGGGCATCAGATGCTGCCCCATGATCCTTAAAAGACAGTGATGGAGGTGGGGGGAGGGGCAAGTCTGAGAGGAGACACAAGACAGAAACAAGAGGCCTGAGTGGCAGTGAGACCACCAACCAGAGTGAGAAACATCTCGACCTGGGAGGCAGATCCAAGATGAACCCTATGCTGGAGTGTCCAGAAATAATGCAATCCAGCCCACACCAGGCTGCAATATACAAGTGGTGAGCAGTCCTGGACAGCCGCTGCCAAAGTCAGATGCACACGGGTCTCAGGCAGAAGTCTGGCTCTCTGTTGACGAAGCCTTCCTTCAGTCACAGATGATCTGATAAAGACTATGCAGTGATGGAGAAGAGCTCACAGATAGGGTCCCTCAGGACAGAGCAGCCTGGGCCTCAATCAAACCACATGGCAAGGGAAGAGGGGCAGAGACGGAGCAAGGGGAACCAACCACTCCTGTACAGCCTCACTGTCAACCTGACTCAGAGCAGTAGCAATAATAACAGTCACAAGGCCATCAGGAAAGTCCTGAGTCTCACTAGTGCCCATATGACCACACTGTTGACTATTTTAGGTGTGGAAAAGTTCTGTAGCCATGTTTAAGACCACCATCCTTGTTTTTTTGAACACAACGACTGAAGCACAAAGAGGTGGGCTGCTCTCTGTGATTAAGTTTAATGCAAGAGAGGGACAAAAAAGAGACTTGGCTTTCGCAGGGTGGTCAGGCACATAGTAGGCCAATGTACATCTTCCCTCTATTTTTGAGCTGTGGACTTCAGTGGCCTAGAATGAACTGAAAGCTGCTGTTCACAGTGGTCAGTGGAGGGGTGCGCTCAGCACTAGCACTGGACTCTGCTATGTGTGGAGGGCTGGAACCCCAGGCTTAGGATAGGGCAGCCTTCCCTGGTAAGGGTGAACACTTGCCCTGTTGTCCAGGACATAGAAACTTGTGAAGTATCGAAAGGCATGAGGCTCCCACAGGGGGTGGTGGTGACACACAGATCAGCTGATATCTCAGGACAGAGGTGTCTTTGGAGTGTACAGGCAGAGAAGGGAGCAAGGAGCAAGGTGCATGGTGAGCAGAGGTCACGCAAGGCAGTCATAGCCTCCTATGAAGCCTAAGCATGGCCTGTATCTTGGACAGCTATGTCTGCCAGCCCCATGTGCTTCACCAGCAAGGGGAGCTCCTCCAAGTCCAATAATCAGGGGGCACCCATCCTGCTCCTGGCTGTCAGCAGGACCACCCTCAGCTGAACATCCTTGCTTGGTCCTCCCAAGTCAAAGCCACCCAGGGATCAAGGATGCCAGGGAGATGACAGGTGGCCTTCCTACGCCTATGCAGGGAAGAAAGCAAGAGCTCTCCACCCAAGACTGTCACAAGGGAAACAGCTATTTTTAAGGCACCAGCACTGCCTGGGTGACCCTGAGAGGCAAGCCTGGCACATTCACATCGTGTTTTGGCCCACTTAGGAACATGTGATAAATGCTCTGCTGCACGATGGCTCTGTGGGGCGGTGGCCAGGAGGCTCTCTTTATCCTATGGAGGCAGCAGAGACAAGTCCAGAACAAGCTGTTAGAAGAGGGACTTGCAACAGGCTCCTGATGCTCAAGACCATAGCATCCCTAGTTGCCATGGAACCCTTGGTGTCCACAGTACTGTAGTTCATGTGACACTCCTGGATCCTGCAACACAGCCCTGGTGGTATCCCTGCCAAGACTCAGCCTGTAGCTGCTCTCTGGAGAACTAAGCCCCTCCCCTTGATGAGCCTCCTGCAGCTGATGCTGCCTCACCTCCTGACCTTCAGGACTTTTGAGGAACCCCCTGTAGCTATGCTCAGTATTCCTGTAGGGTTTCTTTCACCTCCAATCCTGGAAGGGGTGGGCTCCTGTTTGATCTTCAGCATTTTCCCCTCTTCAAAGCCACCCTAGCCAGCAGCCCTGACTTTCATGGAGAAAGGCTACTGAAGGAGACTCACTCTGTGTGGGCAGGCACAGGAGCCTCCTGGGGTGAGGACAGGGCCCAGATGGCTTCTGCAGAGGTCTGTGCTTTGGGGCCCATAGAAGGGAAGTTCAAAAGATATCAAGCAGACTGAGTGTCCCAAGGCCACTTCTCAGGCAGAGAAGTCCACAGTTCATCAGAATTTACATCCCAGAGTCAGCCTGGGCCTGAGTGACAGAACTCTTCAGTGGGCAGGTGAGGGCAAGCACCCTGCAGCTGGACCACCCTGTACGGGATTCACTTGGACCTGACAACTGTCCACTCTGTGTGTCTCTACAGTCCTTCCCTGGGCCCCATCTGCTGCTGTGGTCCCACAAGGGGACACAAGGTCCTCCTAAAAGGAGCTCCCTCACCTCTCTCCCTCCTTACTAGTGTGTTCATGTTTTCTGACCCCCTTTCCACAGTCAGCAAAGGTACAAACAAGAGGCCGTTTCAAGCCATCTTAGGTCACAACCAACACAGCTAACAGATGCCACTGCTCTGAAGTCTCCAAGGCACACTACCGGACAAATGAGATGGCTCCACCAAATCTGCTTGGGCCTAGTAAGGTCTCATCAGCCTCTGCCAGTGGGGCAGACTCGGCAGGATGTCTGAAAGAGGGGAAGAGGCAGATGCCTTAGCCAGAGCCTGTGTGCTGCAGGACTGTCACAAGCCGTCGAGAATACAGCCCAGGCATCTGCAGGGATCACAGCAGCTGTGATCAGGGTCAGTAGCACCAAGCAGCATCTGGAGACTTGTCACTGCAACTGGCAACTCTGGTGGCCACCTTGAGCTTACTCTAGTGACGCTTTTCATAGATGCTATCCACACTGTGACAGCTAATCCCATAATGGGGTCTACAGAGCAATGGCTCTGACAGCTACAGTATAAATATTTGAGATGCGAAAATCCCAGAGTTCAAGATTCATGGCTGGATGTCTTGGAAGAAAATGGTGGAGATAATGTTAAAGGTAAGAAAGTCACTTGACATTGATATAAGCATCAAAGGTCAGAACATTGCCCTTTCTCTGGCTGCTATCAGAGTCCACTGGCTAAGAACAAGGAGCACAGAGCACAGAACGAGAACACCTGCACAGCTGAGCTGACACAGGCTGCCTCTCATCCTGGTATCTTGGGTGATCCCCATTAGCTGCAGGGAGAACTGGCTCCAGCAGCCCCAGGGGTGACCCTGGACCCCATGATTCAGCATTAATCATCCCAGCAATCACATCCCAGAAGGTAGGCATCTCTGAACTCTCTGTGGCTATGACTGGTCTCCTGCTGCTGTGTGGAGCATCTGAGAACCAGATTCTCCGCAGACAGAGCTAGTGAACCATAGGCCCAGTGATGTCCCACAATACTCCCGGCAGGATGCAGACACTGAGAGGTTGCCATGGCAACCACTGTGGTGCCTTGTCTCTGAAATGCTGGGCAGAGGCAAGGTGTCATCACTGGGGGCCATGTTAACAGATATGTCAGGGAGGGGCAAGAGGACCCTGGCCCAGCTGTATACCAGCCCAAAGCCCCCAAATTACACATCTGCATCTGAAGATGATCTTCCCCAGGTCTCCCTGGAGTTATCTAAGGATTTGAGGACTCCGCAGGGACAGAACTCCTGGAGTGGTTAGGGCCTCTGTCATAGGCATTTCACACCCAGTTCTCTAAGTTCTATAAGCTGAAAAGAAGGTGACCGTGTGTTTGGGCCTGAGCCTTTCTATTGATGTGCATCCCTTCCTTTTCTACACAACGACTCCTTCAGCCTTTCTGTGAGAGCGCTGCAGCCAAAATGTGAGACCCAACTGCTTAGGAGACCTCAGGCTGAGACTGCAGTAGGGGAGAAAGAGGCTAGGTTTCCTTCCCCAGAAATCACTACGTCCAGGTACCCTGAGGCCTCTGTGTATGTGAGCTCTGGCTGGCATTGGCTTGGGGATAGAGAGAAGGAGGGTGGGGGAGTCTAAGGAACAGAGAGTGACCAGGGCAGTAGGGAGGTAAGAGATAAAGATGGATAGAGAGACTTATCCAAATTGAAACTGGCCCGTAAGGCCCTAGGGAGGAGGAACATTCCTGCCCAAAGAGCAGACTATTGGTATGCCCTATGGTGGGGTGATAATACGGTCACTCTGCGATACGGCGATTCCACCTCTGAGCCACAGAATTTGAAGCAGGAAGACCAAGAGACCATTGTCCACTCATGTTCATAGCAACAGCAGTATGCACAATGGCTGATCTGTGGAGGCAAGCCAAGAGTCCCTCAATGGGAAAACACTGTGCACGCGTCAGTAGGACTTCGCCACCTTCAGAGGAAGGAGATTCTGACGCAGGCAAACCTTAAGGATATTTTACTACATGGACCCAACCAGAAGCAAACCTTCCTATACCGTATTTAATGCTTGTGCCTCCTCCCAGGTTCCCGTATTAAGGAGTTAGAAGCAAACCCTGAGAGTGAGGAGGACTCATGTCCTGATGAAGAACCCCAGGGAACTCTGACCTCTTTCCACCATCTGAGGGGCACAGCCAGGAAGTCGGCCCCCCACCTGGCACCATAACTGTCTCCATTTTGAACTTCCAGCATCAGTAACGACTAGAGATATTTATTGCTCCAGCATCCAGTATGTGGTGCTTCCGTCATAGCAGCTAGAAATAACCCAGGCAAGGTATCCTGGCCAGAAAGCAGAATTCTGCTGCTAGGGCCCAGAAAGGGGGCAAGAGAGAGTTATCACTTAACAGAGATGGCTTGAGTTTTTACAAGATGAAAGTAACTGAAATTTGTCACATACTAACAGGACTATGGTGACACGGGACTGTGCATCTAAAACAGTTGCATAATGACCAACATTATATGTAGTTTACTAGGTTTTGGAGAATTGGGAAAACAGCAAAGGACTAGTTATAACACATTTGTATAGCCCATCTCCAAGAGTCACTTCCCCTATTGGAAGTAGCTTTGGGTTAAAGGAACATTAACTGGAAACATTGGTATCAGTTGCACATATTCTGCCACTGCCTTGCACACAGTAGGGCTTCAGAGGGCTTTGTCTGTCTCACCTATAGGAAGAGTTGTCTGCAAGAAACACAGCCTCTGAAACACAGCTTACAGGTAGATATATTCTCAGGCCTACCAGAAGCCCAGCTTCCTTTCCAGGCCCCCACTCCTTCCTGTCTGGGTCCAGCACTGTGACCGTTGAGAGTAGTAAGGACAGAACCCAACCTGTGAGGTGCTGACTGTCTCAAATACCCACCAGGCATCCACAGCCTAAGACTCCTGGTGACCTAACTAGGCAGCTAATTAGGATCAGGAAGGAGTGTCGCAACTGTGCCTCTCGCCATCTTAGATGATGATCCTGTCTCCTCAACCCCACAGCAGCCTGCTTCAGTTCAACGGTTCTCAAAGACAAGATTTGGTCAGAGGAGCCATGAGCCTGGGTTTCTGCAAACTTGACATAAGATCGGATGTGCCAGATGCCCTCTTGAGGATCAGGGATACCCCCTGAAGGAGTGGAGGAGGGGCCGTAAATACAGGAAGGGTTGGGTATGGGATTGGGTAAAGGTTGGGAAGGGTTGGGTAAGGGGTGCTCTGAAAGCCTCCGGGGGAAGGAAGTGGAAATATCCCCAGAAAACAGCACCTACCCTTTACACTGCCTGACCCCAGCCTGGCCCACTAATGGTGGTCTTCAGTCTGGACCGCTACAACACAGCCCTCTTCAGACCTAGGTCTGAGTGCCTCCTGATCAAGGTACCTACTAGTATCAGCTACTCTCCTAATCCTAGCTCCAGCTGCTGTTCTCTACTACTCCACGAACCCCACCTGTCTGTCCCTCTTGCCTGCACCCTCCACAGACCTGGCAACATCCGCACAGAGGAGTTTCAATTGGACTCAGGCTAACCATCCTCACAGACTCAAAGCAGTTGGCCTGTAGGAGCCTCAGGGCCCCAGGGGACGTTAGAGACGCCTCCCTGTGGTTTGTTTTCAACCACCGTGCTAAGTGTTCATCTGCTTTGACTTAATTCACCCCAGGCTTCAGCAATCAGAACAGCCATCCTTTGTGATACAATGAAGTAGAGGCAATTAATCGCCCTCAATCACCCTGTGCTTTGTACTCTGGTGGCGGCACAATCTCTTTAGAGAAGGCTTTCTGGAGCCTAAATAGACACAGTGCTCAGACAGCTGTGAGGCTAGAGGGGAGGGAAGTGCCCGGATGGCTGAACACAAACCTCTGTTCAGGAGGGGTCCATCCACAGCACATCACACTGCATGCAGAAGCCGAGGGCTAATTCCAGCCTTTTCAGAGCTCTTGTTAAATCTCTTTGAGTTATAATTACCCCCAATCTGTAGCTACCACAAGGCAGCAATCAGGAAGTTAGATCTGGCCAAAAGAGAAAAGACAAATGGAGACAGGCTCCACAGGGCGCCTGCTTGAGGGGCAAGAGCCTCCCTCAGGCTTGGTCTGGGAGGAAGAAGGCTGGGCAGACACACTGGGCTTTGTCACCTTGCACCTAAAGAACTGATGTAGATACAATCTGGCCTCTGCACTACAGTGTGTAGCCTGAACTGATGTTTCAGCTGGAAGGTCCATGAAATGTAGCTCTTGAATCCTGGGGAACTGACTACATGATGCAGCCTTCTAAGGCTTATTGAGGAAATCCCTCAGACTGCAAGATGGCTACAGTATTGTGAGTGGGTGCATGTTGGAACACAGAACCCCTTACTGGGTGACCAAAGCTCTACAGAACTAAACTAGACCACACTCTGTTGTCGGCTGAGCTGAGAGCCCAGAGACCTTGCCTGGAAGGTGGAGAAGGGCTAGGTTGAGGGCAACCCCTGAAGGCCTAGAGCCCCCCCCCCCAACTTCCTCCCTGATAGTCCTGAGCTTTTTGCCCTAGTGACAGGAGTAGCTTCTCTGAGGAGGAATGGAGTAAATCTGTATGTGACTCCATGGTCCCATATGTCCCCCACCCTCCACTGGCCCACCCAGAGGCTCTTCCTTACCTTGCCAAAGCTGCCTTTCCCAATTGCTCTCAGAATCTGGAAGTGGTCAAAGTTCACTGTGGAATGAAGCAAAGAGACACCAGGTCAGGCAGCGGAAAGGTCCTGTCCCAGGCACGAGAAGCTTGCACCTTAAGAAGCTTGCATCTGCTTAACAATCCTTCAGTCCATCAGAGATCCATCCACTTAACCCCTCTCCTGAAGGGCTGAGCATGACTCTGGGTGAACTTCAGGTGTGAAAAGGATGTCTCTGACCCTCCTTGTAGGATTACTATGGGTTGGGAAATGTGTATGACCATAGTCAGGCTCCCAGACTTCCTCGGCTGCAAATCTGCAACCCAGCAACTCGACTGACATCGCATCCCATGGAAAATGTGAAACGGGAAACCATCAAGGCATCTCAGCATCAGTCCCTGCTCTGGGGTTCTCCAACAACAGGGTGAGGCACCTGCCCTGGCCTGGGATTATAATGGTCTCTGGATTAACAATGGAGAACGGCACAGGACAGACAACATTCAACACAGCTTGGTTGTCTTTCCCAGGGATCACCAGTGCCCACTGCTGGTGAGCTGGGCACCACTGCCTATGTCAGAGGAAAATTCTGATTCCCAGACTTCCTGCTGTGCCCTGATCCCCTGCGGTCAAGATGGGTCAGCCTTTTCTCAGGTAGACCCTGAGGGATGGGCTTAGGCAGCCTGGATTTCTGTCCAGCACCCCTTAGAAAGGTCCCTCCAACTGACCCAGCCTAGAAGACTAGGTCCCCAAGTGTGTGACCCTATAGCACACCACTTGGAGGGTCTCCTCAGGGCTTTGGACCTTGCTGTATGGATACCTACCAGGGGAGGACCCAGGCTGCCTATGACTCATAGAACCTTACACGTTCACTCCATAACCACTCTCTCTCTGGAGATTTTGGGAAGGGTGGGATTCTCATTTCTTCCTAGTTTATGGGTATAAGACAGATGCTCTGCTGCTGCCCCAGAGTGGGGTTCTGATCAGTGGAAACTAGATTGGTTGAGGGGAAAGTGAAGCAGACAGAATGTCAAGTGTCAGAGTTGGCAAGCACCTTGGGGAAGCCTGAAGGGAATGGGTGCAGTTTTCACGGACGAGAACACACAGCCATCTCACCAGGCATGCACAACACCAGACAGCATGTTCCAGACTGAGATATACTGACCCCAGGGCAGCCTAGTTTGTGGCTACCTGCTGGAGACCTCAGCCTCTGCCCCCATGTTGCCCTCAGTACCCAAACTCATCTGAACCTCTTCTTTAGCCTATGTCACTTTATAGCCTTTGCTGTTGTTGTTGTTGTTGTTCGAGAAAACAGCATACTGCAATGAAGAAGCACTCACAGCAGGGTGGGTGGCCGCCAGCCCCACTGCCCCTCCTATGAGCAGGAAAGCACGGTTGCTGTTTGGGATAAGTCATTGCATCTACCAGCTAGGACAGGAAGGTTGGTTGTCTAAGCCTAGTTCTGCAGTGGTTTAAAAAGTATGGTGAGAGAATGGTGGCATGGTGGGTGTGAGGTTTGAATATGCTCAGCCCAGGGAGTGGCACTATTAGTGGGTGTGGCCTTGTTGGAGTAGGTGTGTCACTGTAGGTGTGGGCTTTAAGACCCTCATCCTAGCTGCCTGGAAGTCAGTGTTCTGCTAGCAGCCTTCAGATGAAGGTGTAGAACTCTCAGCTCCTCCTGCACCATACCTGCCTGGATGCTGCCATATTCCTGCCTTGATGATAATGGACTGAACCTCTGAACCTGTAAGCCAGCCCCAATTAAATATATTGTCCTTATAAGAGTTGCTTTGGTCATGGTGTCTGTCCACAGCAGTAAAACCCTAACTAAGACAGTGTGTGCGGTGGGAATGTGTAGATACCATCTAGCAGATGATCCCGTGTACCTCTTCCCTTAGGCTCCAACCTGCCCCATAGCCATGGCTCTGCACAAAGCCATGAAGCAAGGTGAAGGTATAGACATGATGAGGTGTTACACAAGGTTCTAAATGTAATGATCAGGGATTGGAGAAGGAGCAGAAACAGCAGGCTGGGAGCAGAGGTTAGGCACTAACCTGAGGGTATAAAATAAGGCCTGCATCTTGATGGAGGGGAACAAGCCTGGGCCAGCTACAGTGTAGCTTTTGGAAACTGGGCTCTGCCAGCAAGCTTTGAGCTAGGGTCTCTGTGCCTGCCCAATCTGAACTCAAATACAGCCTAGAGGGCTGTGGCCTCCTACAGCTGCACATGGGACCCTACCCCACTCAAGCAGCCATAGTCAGGCAGCCTCATTCACCCCGACAGTTGGAGAGAAGTGTGAGGCTCCGTGCCCACCTCCAGAACGGCAGCATTGTCTGTTGGGCCCTACTCAGCCCCCCAGCCCCAGTGGTTCCTATAGTCCAGCCTCAAAGCACTTGAGAAACAGGCTAGGTATCCCCTTGCTTGTGGGAAGCTCACTGTGATGTCCCTGGCAACAACCCCTCAGCAACCAGCAGAATGTAGACGTCAAGTGTCTGCCCAACAGCTGTGAGTTCACACAGAAACTCAGCCTAGACAACTAGCCTTTGCAGAGCACAAGCACGGGTTTCTGAGTTTAGTCTTTCCTGGAAGGACAGAATTGGGAATAAAATACATTAAAAAAAAAAACAGGTCAGAGGAAAGTGGGAATCTCTCAGCAGCTGTCCTATAGCATGCTCAGCCACCTGCACGGCTGATGTCATCTCCCAGGTATGTGGTGATGAAGCCTCCTGGGAAGGCTGGGTGTCATGGCGAATGCCTTTAATCCCAGCACTTGGGAGGCAGAGGCAGATGGACTGCTATGAGTTCAAGGCCAGCCAAGGTTGTATAGTGAGACCCTGTCTTAAAACAAACAACAAAACAAAACTCCAGGCTCCTTCTGACAGCATCTGCTAGGGTGCAGAGCCAGTGTGTGCTCAGTGAGACCTGTGGGTTGGACACTTGCCTGTCTGTGGCCTCCCACCAACCCTCAGCTTCCTGTGGTAGGCTAGAGTAGCTCTATAGCTGTTGCCCACGGTATACTCAGCTCTTTGGACCTCGGCTTTCCTCCTCTGCCTGGGGCACATGAGGCTCTCCCCTGCCAGCTCCAGCAGTAGGTGAGAGAGCCAGGCAGGCATGAAACTATGTTGGCTGTGGCCTTGAAAAGAAGAAGGTGCCAGGTGGCTTCAAGTTTCAGTATGTGAGCCTCTTAGGCACATCCATTTCATAACCAATTCACAAAACCAAGGAAATGTGGCTGCCATGCGAGTTTCCCGGTGTGGGAAGTGAACATGGCCTGTACAGGGGAAAGACTCTGCCAAGACTCAGGTACTGAGTTCCTCATTGAGACAACCCACCCTCATGGTAAGAGTGGCCAATGGCCATGTGAAGATGCCTTTTGTGTGGAAAAAAAATTAAAACAGAGATTCCTGACTTTTCCCAAACTTACCTCATCAACAACAGGGTTGTCCTTCTAAGTGACCGAGTCAGCCTCTACTTGGCATCAATTCATTAGCAAACTTGGCTGGCCTCGGGTCCAAAAATGCTTAGAACCCAGCCTTGCTGCACATCCCCAGATGCAGGTTCCTCTCTTTAGGCTCCCATAGCATCCAGGGGTCCAGATAAATGCAAACCCCACCTCACCCCCAGTACCCAGAAGAGAATCTGAAGCTCTGGGGCCTCTTTTCAGTCTTTTCCTCATTTGGGAGACACAAAAACTCCGGTGTGGAAGAAAACACATTAGACATGTAAGTGGAGAACATGGAGGGAAAGGGGGTGCAGACCGCCTGTTCTTACACGACCACCACAGGGACACTTTTGAAGCTGACCTTGGGCAGATGAAAGAGCCCAGATGAGAGCTGAGTGAGGCAGTCTGTACAACTCCTGTGCTATTTGCTGTTTAATTGTGGGGTGAAGTCTCCCCCCGTGTTCAACACCTCAAAAATTATCAAGTAAGAAGAAGCAAACACTAGTTCAGTTCCCAACAGGTTCATCTTACATGTGCAAATCCCCTGCTCAAATCAAAACTGGTGTTTGAAGAGGAGGCAGTCTGTCTTGCATGCAAGGAATTGGCCCGGCTCAGAGCTCCCGGCCTCCAGATGTTCTTCCATCGTACAACACACTGAAGAGCGTGGGCACAGACTCTTCCCAGGGCAAATAAATATTTCAGAATCAAGGGTTTTTAAAATATTTATTCTTCAAGGGAAGCTTTTATTTTGCAGAGTGTGGCTGCAAGCAGTCATTGCTATATAGGGCATGCAGGTCATCTCTCTTGTACCCGTAGCCCAGAAACTATTTTTCTCAAGGACGTGAGGTACCAGAGAGCCACACAGAGTGCTGTTCAAGTCATTAGTTGGGTTCACAACCACAAAACCCAGCAGGAAGAAACTGGGTACCTCTGTGTCCCAGCCTGGCAACTCAGAAAACTTCTAGACACATGCTCCCTCAATGTGACATCTGACTATGATCCTGAGAAAGGGGGCTGGGAAACGCACACCAAAGGAAAGACAAGAGGCTCTCCTGCTGAGGATGGCCAGCACTGCCCCCTTCCTCTCTGGTTTCCCTGTGACTGCCAGCTGCTTTGACCGTGTGGCCTGAGCAGGTATTTTTCTCACAAGAGTCCTTGGCATGTTTAGATCATGCATGGAGCCTTGCCCACTGGTCCTGTGATGGCAAGCAAATAAAGGATAGCAGGAAGGGGCAGATGACACAATCATTCTGATGACAATATCAAGAATGTGTGTCAGCTAAAAACAGTCAAGGGAAAGCCAAAAGCATCAATACTTACACAGTTCGCACAAAATCCCAAGCGAAACCAACAGGTATTTGAACATGTGTCTCCTAAAAAACAAACAAACAAGCGGCATGCAAGTGGCCAGGCCAGGCCTCCACCCCTGCCTGACATGGCACCTCAGCTCTGACACTGGGTTCAGCAGACAGGCATAAAAGCAGTGTGTCCCAACAGGAAGCAATGGGAGAGTGCTAAGTCACTAGGTTCTAAGTTAAAGCGTGGTCCTTTCTTAAAACAGACAAAAGCATGCCCCTGTGAGGAAGGCAGAAGGAAGATGGTCCCCGGGAAAGTAAAAATAGACTCAGGGCTGCTCTGTGAGTCATTCTATTGTTATCGGTGACACAATCAATGCACAGCCTGAAGGCCTCCCCCGCAGGCCTGGAGGGGCAGCTGTGCTTGCCATATTCCCAAGATGTCTCCAGAGAGTCCTGCCCAAATCCAGGAGAGACCCGGGAACTTAATGGCTGGACAGAGAAAAGCCGGGATGAGGGGCGCTGCTACCCACAGCCTCAGATGGAGCCTAAGCTGGGACCCTTTCCCAATATGGACTGTCTCCTGGTAACCTGTGAGTATCCCCCTAAAGTGCCAGTCTCTCACCCACAGGACAGTTCCACATGAACGGGAAAACCTGAAGTGATCCCAAAGATTGCATAGTACGAGTCAAATTCGCCATACAGCCCATGACCCAGAAAAGTCTCAGGAGGAAGATCTCCCACCTGAAATGACTAAAGGCCTGACTGGCTATAGTTCTGTGGCTTCTATAAAATGTGTGGCCCGGGATCATGGGCTACCTGGAGTACAGGCTCTTACCTCGGTAGGAACAGGTGGAGAGTCAGCAATCCCAAACTCTATTCTTCAATAGGCCACCTACATGGTACCAGCAGGACCCAGGCGCAGCCTTTGGAGCTGCTCAAGGCTCATCCGGCGGCCCTTTCCTATGTGTGAAAGCTGAGTGGGATAGGCCAGCTAGCTGGCAAAGGAACTTAGGGTCCTAAGGTGTGAAGAAGGAGTGTATTCTCTGCGCTGGTTGGACCCCAGGATACCTCTTTCCATATCCCAAAGATGTTGCTGGCCCCAAGGACAAAAGTTCAGATGTAAGGAGTAGGGAAGTTGCTGTCTGCTCTGGGTCTGATGCTGGACTCCTCAGTTCAGAGCATCAAAGACGCAGGCAATAGTCAAGGGTACTTACTGCTGTGAGTCCCCAAAGACTCCCTCAGATGCCTCCCACCATGCTGGCCCTAGGCAGAGCAGGTGTGTAGCCTCTAGGGCCATGGACTTGTGGTCTATGCCACTTTCTAGACGGCCAGGGCTGTCCTCAGTCATCCCCCAGTTAGCCAGGCCACACAGGAAAACACAGCCAGGTCCTGCGGCCCCGACTGGGAACATCCTCTGCCATCTCCTTGCCTAGCTACCTGCTGCTCACCTTCAGGCCTTCTCTCAGAAGCTGGCTGAGGTCTGGCTCCCCTCAGAGCCCTGCCCTAGCACCTTCTGCTCTTCTTTGTCTCTAGCCCTGGGGCTGGAGCAAAGACCTCTTCATGGGTTTCCCTGCAGCAGACAAGGGGTTTAGAAGTAGCTGAGATAAAGCTGAGGTTCCCGAGGGATCCTGGATTCCAGAACAATCCTGGCTTCTCATAACCAGGATCATGCCAAGAGCCAGGGGACCCTGCAGCTCCCCCACCACTACTCTCTGTGATGCCAGTGACCTGGCCCATCCCCCGCCTTTTGTTTACAGTAAATGCTTCCGCTGGTAATGACTTCCCAGACTGTTCTGCCCACCCTGGCCCAGCTAACCTGAGCCAATCTGGCATCCTGTTCCCGTGTTCCATTCTGACATCCCCAGACTGCAATGGAAACTTCCATAAATTAATGATTAGGGCGGCAGCAAGATCAATACAATGACTCTGGCCAGCCACAGCTCAGCTCCTGGGGCCTGTGGGGAAGCTGCCTGGTATGGGCAGAAAGCCTACCCTACACTGGTCAGAACATGGGGTTCTCCCACAGCTGTGGGTAGCAGTGCTTCCCCCACCGTGGCCCAGGGGAGCCTATTGTCCAAAGCCTGTCTTCTTGTAACCCCTCAGGTGCTTGACACCCTTAGAACTACCAGGGACAGACCTGGGAGATCCAAGTTCATTAGGACCTCACATTAGACAAGGGCCTACCCTGTTAGTATCACAGTCAACAGACACAGGAGAACACATTCTGATATCGATGTGTGTGTGTGTGTGTGTGTGTGTGTGTGTGTGTACTTTTCCCAGTCATGACTTAACACTGAGACCCAGGGAATACCCCTGCTGTATTGTAGTGCCAAGCTGGCTTCAGTCACCACTGGACTTGGCCCTCCACCAGCTCCTAGTCTCAGGTGTTTGGGGAGTCAGAGCACCAACCCTGCCAGGGTGCCCATCCTTCAAATCTCTGAGCTGGTAAGTCAGAACAGAGTGGGGTTCTTATCCAGGTTATCTCTTCCAGAGACCAAAAGGATTTGGGGTCTAACTGTGTCACAGGATTCCAGAATTACAGACAGGAAACCTGTGGTCTCCCCTGCTACCCTGGGTTCCTCCTGACCCCAAAATTGATCACAGTCATAATATTCTCTGTAGACCTTACTGCTAGGGGCTATCCATACCTCGACTCTGCTCAGGGTGTCTGGAGCTTCCTCCGCTATAGCCATTCTGACCCCTTTCAGTACCACAGGAACCCCTCTCCCCCAGCAGATATGAACTCCAGGTTCGGAAGACATATGCCTCCGGAGTGCTGGGGTGGATGGGTCCTTGCTGGAGTACATCAGTAGCTTCACACAGCAAGAGTCTAGCCAAGGGCCTAGAACAGTAGCCAGCTCTCCAGAGTGCTATCCGGAATGTATTAGCCTCACCATGAATATATGGAGCAGACAGGAACCATTCTGAAAGGAACCTAGGATGGCCTTGCTAAGGACTGGCTTTTATATGGGAAACAAGTCCTCTGCCTGAAACCATGGTTGAAGGATGAGTGGAGAGAATGTGGCCAGATAAAGGGCTTGAAGGAGTTTGCCCAAAGCTGTCCTTCCACTGGCCACTGCAGCTCCTGAGCTTCTGCTGTAGCTCTACCAGTCTGCAGGCCACCAGCACCCTGGAGGAAGACATAGGAGGTCCTAGGAAGAGGCAATAGCCTGGTATCCAGAGGCAATAGGTACTAGACCCCAGCTGCAGGTGTGGGCTTGAGTCTCTGTGCTTCTAGATCACATCATATGTGGGGGAGACCCATGAGACTGAGATCCTATGACTGACCATCCTGCGGGGTGAAGGACAAACCAGGGCCACAGAACCCAGGGAGGGCCCATACCTGAGCTTAGCTCTGATGCTTCTGAAATTGGTCAGGACCTCGGAGAGCAGCTGCCAGAAGAGTCTGGCAAGCTTCATGCAAGGGAAGCTGCCGCCAGCACTTGCTTCCCTGTCCTTCCCAGAGGGTGGGAATGAAGGCTCAGCTGTGCAGACCCCAGGGCTACCGAAAGAAGCAAAGCCCAGCACTGGGTCCTGCAGTCTTATGCCTTCCCCTCCTCTCCACCACCACCTGCAGACACCCAGTGCACGGAGATGGGGGAGGGAGAAGTGCCAGAGCGGTTCCAGCATCTGCCTAGAGCAGGCAGCAGGGCTTCGCAACCAGACAGGCGTGAACTCACTTCGTACTCTCACACACATTAGCACTTCCACAGAGGCGAAAACACCTTCCCCGACTGTCAACAGCACTTTCCCACAGCCTCCTCATTCCTGGAATGAAGGGCACAGGGGAAGCAACTGGTACCCTGCCTGCCAAGTATGCTCACTGAGGACAAGGGATGCTCTATGCCCTTTCTCCTCAGCATGCCAAAGGCAGGAATGACACTGCCCCACACTCACACCCTGGCCCATGAGATACATGTTCAAAGCTTACCCTACCATTTCTCCATGCTCAGCAGGGATAAGAGTTGGGGCTCAGGGATGGTGCCCTGTGCATCTTGAGTCCCAGTTGTCAGTTCCTGTTCATGTGATCCACACAGATTCTCAAAAGGAGCTGCCCACTGACCCCCTGATGTCTACGCTTCTGCCCTTCCTACACAGTCTAGGGCACATAGTGACGTGGAGCCCAAAACCACACCTGCCAGATAACACAGCACCAAGAACTGGGACAGAAAACACTTATTTCAATACACAAAAATTTCATCTCACACACAGACTAGGGGTAAGAACAGGGCATTTCATCATGAAAGAGTTTTGTTCTAAAAATGTTAACAATAAATGGTAGGAAAATATCAACTTGCTAAAAGCAGTCCCTACACATTGGCCCAAAGGCAGGACTCACTCAATGCTGAGAGCTCTTCAGGGCTCAAGAATAGCCATTTCTTCCCCTATGGCCTTCAGGACTGAACCAGAAGATGCCAGAGTTTGGCACTGCTGCCATGACAGAGAGGAGCCAGCCACCTCCACCTTTTGGGATTAGAAAGCAGAGGGGCTCCTGGGGAAGGGCTAGGTCACAGTCAGAGTAGAGCTACCCCAAGGCAGCCCCTTCATGAAGCCCACAACCCAGGCATCCTCCTCCCTGCTGGATCGCCCTAAGCATAGGACAGCTCACACATGTTGGTGGATGGTGGGACTGTGCACACTACACACACTGCAGGTACAGTACCTTGCTCAGAACACCTTTCTCCACCTGCCCACTTGAGAGGAAGAACCCTAGCTTACCTTGGGGTCTTAGCAGCCCAACCCTCAACCAGAGCCCAAAGGTTCTGAATGCTGCCTTGGTCTCTAAAGACAGCTGCAGACACAGAACAGGAGACCCCACAGATGGGAGAGGGAGAGGGAGAGGGAGAGGGAGACTGAAGGAAAAGCTACTGTCTTCTGACCCTTAGCACCAGGCCCTGGGATGAAAATGATCATAGGCAGCAGGAGGGAGTGGCCAGGAGGGAGGAGTGGCCAGGAGGGAGTGGCCAGGAGGCTGCCAGGCCCACCTGACAGAAGACAACTGTCCATCAACTCCCAGTGTACCAGCCAAGTTAGGAAGTTCCAGGGAAGCAGGCTACAGTCCTCAGACATGCAAGATCATATGGTCCCACATCTGGGTTTTATCTCTCCGTGCGGTACGTTGACAGGTCCTGCCCCACTTCCCACTCCCATACCCTCACCAACCCCTTCAGCTGGAGGGCTGACCATGAAAGAAACATCCCAGACTCAGCAGGATGCATCTCCTACATCCTTCCACAAGACAGGCACTTACCAGTGCTCAGAAAGTTGCTAAGGCAACGGGCAAAGTGCAGTGTGGGAGGAGTCTGTGGAGCGTGCATGAGCATCAGCGTCTGTACATGCACCAAAGCAGCAGAGGACTGTCTCCTCACACTCAGTACATCCCAGGGCCCAGAGCACAAGACACAGTCTTACACACTTATAGCACAACTTACACACCTACACTCTCACACATTCATCTTGCCCACACCAGCACAGGCACACTCGAATTCTCACACATACTCATACGATTTCACACCCACGACATTCTCACCCGCCCAACATACACATAGACTCTATCTGCTCTCCACCCAGTCCAGAAGCCTGGGCAGCCACATTTCCCACTGGTCACTTGTGTCCTGCCTGCAGTAGCCAGGGAACTTGAAACCATGTTTTAAGTTCTTACCCTGCAGGAACAGACAGGGACCAGTAGAGGCTCTCCGTGGCATCTGCCCTAGAACCATACCTCTCAATCCCCAAGGTACCCACCCTCACCCCCACCAAGCCCAAGTCACCCCCAGTGACTGCTGTGCTTTGAGCCTCAGAACCTACTCAGTTGCCTAACCCTAAACCCAACTGTCCTGGTTGTCCTGCTCAGTGCCATGTAAATGCCATGACATGAACTGATAACACAATAAAGGCTGGGAAGCTAACCCTCACACAACATTGGTCACCTCCGAATCTCAGACTTTGGACCAAAGGGAAGAATAGCTGGGATCCTGAAACCAGGGCAATGTCCTCTTGTGTACTTGGGGGAAGCCAACAGAGGTGGAGGGGTCGCACCATTTTATCTGATTTCCTGGCTCTACCCAGCAGAGTCCCAGGAAAAGACTCCGAGGAACTTGACAAGCCTCTATTACAGCTCAGCTCACAGAACTTACTAGTTAGGGGAACTGGGGCACAGTAGCCAAGCTGGGAATGCTGGGATCCCCTCCTCGGGGCACAGCCATCAGAGTCCCACACTTTTCAATTCATGTTTGGATCCTCAGCCATTTTTAAACATTCCATGAAACATTTAAGGCATACAAGTCATAAAGAAAACAGACTAGCAGCCCCCGAGGCCAGACACAAGACTGGTCCAGAGCCTGTGGACCCCTCTACACACCCTTACTTTCCCCTATCAGCCATTCTTTCCCTAAACCACCCTTAGTGGCCCAGTTTTAGTTCACCACACCAGGACCCTCAAACCTTATCCAGGACCCCTATGTCACCGTTCTCTCTGGAAAAGTCTCACTCCTCTTTGCAGCTGTGGATCTGCCCACGCTGATCTATGTGGCTCTTTTGACATCTGCCTGGCTTTCGGCTATGGGTGCACGCTCTCCCATCTCTCCTACTGGGGTGTCTTACCCAGAGACACTGCCTAGGGGAGCCCTACCGTTGAGTCCCTGGGATTCTTCACTTCCCGTAAACATTAACCAGTGACCACGATGTGGCTTAACAGAGCACACATTTGTTCTCTTGTAGTACTGAGGACTGAAGGCTCACGTGGGTGTGGCTGAGCTGAAATCCAAGTGTCATCAGCAGACAACACACGTGTTTGCCCAGCTGCACAGGTCAAACCTTCCTGCTAGGGTGGTGGTACTGAGCCATGGGGGCCCTTTAGAGATGTCAGGTTCTGAGGTGTCTCATCCCTTGGTGCCTTTATAATGGAAGTCCCAAAGGACTCCTGGCCATGCCCACCAAGTGAGGACAAGGCAGAAAGACACCATTCATGAGCCAAGAGGCAGACCTCAGTAGATGGTAAGTCTGCCAATGCCTTCACATTGGACTTCCCACTTCCTGCACTGTGGGACCTAAGTGTTTGTGACAACAGCCCTGGGAAGCAGGACAGCATACCTCCTTGAGGCCCCAGCGAAGAATTCTTCGGTTTCCAGAGAGGACTGAACCGCCACTGCTTGGCAGTTCCTCTTCCATCCTCAGTAGTCCTTCCTGTAGTCACCCTCCCCCAGCCTCTGTCTCTGCTCTCACAGCTCCCAGCCTCCTTTTGCCCTTCTGCCCCCTGTACATGAGGCATATAGAGCCCACCCAGGTATTGTACGGCAACCTTCTAGTCTCAAGACCTTCTGCACGGTCACTTTTGCAAAGTCCTCTTTACTGTGTAAAGTGACAGTCAGAGCTTCTGATAGATTTAGACACGGAACTGTCTAACCCGCAATAGCACATGAATGTGCACTAAAGCCCCTTGGGGTTCCTGAAGGTGGCGAGGACTCAGAAACTGCCAAGCAGAGGGCTCTCCTCTAAGCTAGGTTCCCTTACAGTGATTCAGTGGGTGACGCTGCTTCGTGTCAGGGTCGTGTGGGGAAGATCCTTGCTTCTCCCTAGAGGGCCCCTCCACACACACACAGACAGAGTCAGCAGGGTCCTGCACCACCCCCTTGCTGAACAAACATGTCCTAAGAAGGCTGTCAAGCAAAGACCTCCTCCCCAGGCAGACCTCTTAAGAGACACTGTCCCCACCCGGCATTGTCTGCCTGCTGAGCTGGCTGTTCTAGCAACTGTGGGCAATGGGCAATACCACCACCTCCCAAACCCATCATTACATATTCAATCAGAAACCATTTCTATTTGGAGACTAATTGTTCTGAGGACTTCTTCCCAAAATACAAATTTGGAATTGAGATTCTAGTCCACCGGGGTAGGCCACACCTCGCCCCAGCACCCCTCTATCAACTCTTAGAAATGTGGAAGAACTTTGTGGGGCAGGCCTCCAAGCCTGGGCCACCAGGCATGGTGCCACCACATAGGTATCTCAGCCTCACTGATACAGTGACGCTGCATAAGAGCTGGCCAGCACCAGGGAGTGGAGTGTGGGTCCTGGAGCCATTTGGAAGGGTCAGAGATGATTTCCTTGAGGAGGGAGCTGGATTGCCCCATAGCTAATGAAGAAAGGAGTCAGGTGTTTCTGGGTGTTTTTGGGGGGGGGGAATCCTGTGGGGGTAGCTGAGCTAATAGAACATGAGAGTACAAACTAAAGGGAGATCCAGGTATCCAGTGCCAGGAGCAGGGCTGGACCCATGAACAAAGAGATGCCCAGGGTACCAGGGTAGCAATGAGTCATGCATGCTGTCTCACTGGTGAGGCCAGGGAGTCTGAGCTCATGTGTACCCACTGGCACCTATGCACACGGACAGGGACTTGCATGTGTGTTTACATTTGTGTATTCTGGCACAGGTCATTGTGTGTGCCTGCATATTCAATGTGTGTACATTTATATCAAATGTCTGCATGTTTGTGCTTAGTTAAGGGTTGTGTGTACGTGTGTGTGTTATGATGTGGGTATGTCATGTGTACCTGTATATGAGTGCGTCAAACACTTTTATTCCTGCATGCTGTGCTCAACTATGAATTGCAACATATGTATACATGTACACTCATGAGTGTGTTTAGAAGTTTTCAATATATGTGCCCACCTGAAGTTCCCGCATCTTGAAACACAGCGGGACTCTCATCCCAGAGGGACTGCCAAGCAGCCAGCCCTAACTGCAAGTGATGTCCCCACAGCACTGTGGATTACCTTGTGAATGCTCCTTTGACCCCCTTCTTCCCAGGCCTCACCTTAGGAAGGTGGTCTAGACCCAGGAGGCGAAACCCTGCCCTGTACCCCTACTCCCCGAACCCTCAGTCAGCTGTGGAAGTTAGTTTTGCATCTTCTTCCCAGGATAAAACAAAGATAACTCATATTTCTAGAAAACACCCAGAAATCTCTCAGCTGGGGCCATCGGTCCCTAAGCATTTCAATCTTTTGTCGACATGTGCCCTGCTGGAGAGGGTACACTAATGGGAGGGATCAAGCTCTCAACATTCCTTAGCCCAGACAGCTGGTCATTAGGGATGGATTGCTATAGTTCCCTGAGACGAGTGAGTCTTCCATGTGTGTTCCTGATGAAAGCCATGTATCCCCAAGGCTGCAGCAGGCACATCACAAACACAAACATCACTGAGTTTGATACAAGGAAAATCAAGTCCAGATAAAACTCTGGTGCTCAAAAGAGACGATCACACGGCCTGTGATCCTGCATTGACACTTGGCCATAAACAACTGCTCGCCCTGCGCTGTGAAACAGAGCCATGCTCCCTGGACCCTCTTCAGACTCAGGGAGATGCATCACCCAAAAGGACCCAGCCACTAGTTAGGACAATGGCTGGCTGTGCAAGAATGGCCAGCTCAAAAGAGAATGGGGCATCAGGAGGAGAGCCCTTAGTGGAGCTAGGTGACACACATCCCTCACAGGCAAGTCACAGCCGTTGTAAAACCCACTCTCTTGCACTCACTCGACCTCCACCAGGGCCTTTGCGGGGCAAGAGTGTCTACTATCACAAACCCCAGTGCCTTGAGCACCACAAGGTAGTCATGGCACTGTTCTAGATGCTGACATGGGGACCTGTCTCCCCACCCCACCCCCAAACACCTTAATAGCAGGTACTGTCAGGAGCCATTCAGGCCCCCAGACAATGCTGCTCTCCCAGAGCACCTGGACCTAGCTTCAACCTGTGCTCTACTTGTATGAACTAGCAGTAGTCACAGGGCACCATTTAATTCCAGGACAGTGAACATAGCCCCAGTGTCAGAACCCCAAAGCCAGCCAGGTGCATATGATCTTCTTTGTGCAAGCTTGCTATCTAGTTGAAAGGCAGAGGCAGAACAAAGATTAACCATGAACAGTTAAGGCAACTTTATTCTGGCTTTTTTTCCTTTGCAAACAGCATTGAACTGTGTTAAATCAGAATTTGAGCCCTGTTTATCAAGCCTTTACAGTATTTCTAGTCAGCCCAGTTTCAAGAAAATACTGGGGATGAGTCACAACTGTTTTGTGCGCTTCTGTATCAGAGAAATAAGGGAGGCACTGGGCACTGTGACCATGGTCTTGTAACTCTGATCCCACGATCACATCCTTGCGGGTGAGGAGCACCAGAGCACGGGGCCGGGTCCTGTGCTTGCCCTTCCATGGGCCAACCTCTCCCCTTTCCTCCAAAGCAGCCCAGTTCTCCAGGGCCCATCTCTCTGACACTCTGCCCTGCTCTGATGGCTTCGAGACCACCACAGCGTTTGTTAGCATAATGGATATGAGCCTGGAGGAAGCTGGGGTCATTCCTTGCATCTAAGAGAACCTGCCAGAGCCTGAACCAAAAGAAAGCACAGTATGTCTGAATACTGGAGCCTGAGGGCAGTAGGCATCAGCCAGCCTCTAAGCAGCCCTCAGGGACCACCCAGGCGAATGCAATCCCTTCTCACTGAGGCTCGGAGGAAGGTTCAGTCCTCACAGGCAGAGATACAAGAAATTCCCACAAATCATTAACAAAGGAGCAATTAAAAGCAAGCAAAAGGACAGGAGGAATCACAAAAGACCCAAGACAGGGTAAAAAAAAGAAGCTGGACTTTGTCATTTATCAAAAGATGCCAACTAGACTCTAACCATAGTCCTGCCTCTACCTGTGTCACATGTGTGAGCAACTCAGGGCACCCCTGGGACCACACGCTATAATGGGAGCATGACAGGCTACAGTCACTGCATAAAACCTTCTTAGAAAGTCAAACATACACTGGCTGAACCGTCCAGTAATTCTATTGTTGGATATCAGCCCAAGAGAAATGAGGCGTGCGGACAGCCAAGTGCCGGAAACCACAGGGTGTGGTCAACGGAACAATCGTGCAGGGGAATCCTGCGTACTGTACTCATGCAACAGACACTGCTCAATAACTTGTTGAGCTACTAGGATCACTGATACTGAACGACTGGGGTGAATCTCAAATGCACATGGATAGCAGAGGCCAGACTATATTACACAACGCCATGTGTTCAAGTTGAAGAACAGATATATCAATCCAGGTGCCAAGACTTACAGCTGGGGCAGTGGCACACTTATAACTCCAGAACCCAGAAGTACAGGAGGAAAGAGTGTTTAAGGCCAGCCTGGACCACTCTCAAACATAGAATGAGGGAGGGAAATAAAAGCCAAGAATGGGGGAAAGTTCTCGATGTCTGTCACTGGGGTGAGAGAAATGCCTGGAAGAGAACATAAGGGAACTTTCTAGAATGATGACAATGTTCTGTATCCTGGGGGGCTGTAGGTTCATGGGCTACATGTTCACCAAGGCCTGTGGGATTCTGATCTGTAGCTGTGATTCAAACTCAGAAAATGCCTGACACATTTATGGGTCTACAGGGAATGTTATGTATTAAATCTGTATTTCTGGAGAAGTGTTTGCTGTGGGATGACGGTGACCCTCACCTCGGTAGTTAAAATGACTTCTTCACAGCCAGTTGATAGTCAGTGTCAACAAGACTCAAGACTGTTTCCAGGATGAGCATCAGAGCCAGGCAGAAGGTGAGACAGGCAGACTACAGGGCTGATCCGAATAAGGTAAGGTTGTGGTTGAGGGATGGTGTGGGGTGAGAAAGGAGGGAAGCCAAGTGGCAGGAAGATGACCCTAAAGAGACCTGGCACTGAAGATGGGTGTGGCAGTGGGAGGGGCTACAAGGAGAGTCTTTAAAGCAGTGCTATGGTGGGTCAGATCAGCAGAATTTCTGAGCCAGTCTGGGCCCTGGGGTAGCAATGGAGGCTGAAAGGACTGGTGGAGGCTGGAGCCCCAAAGAGCCAAAACTCCGCCTCCACAACTTCCTTGAATATCAGGAACTTGGGCCAGCTGAGTGGACAGCAATGTCCCACACCCAAGGCTGGACCTACAGTGGCCTAGAAATCCTCTCTGATTCATCCCCCCCTGGATCAGAAGTGCAGAATGAAGCCGATGCACTGGGAGTCATGTTCCTACTTTAGAAGCAGGGCACTTAGCATGGGTTGCTGGTCCATCTTTGGATTGAGATGTCTGTGCACAGAATTCACCCGAGTTCTTAGATGCACCTCAGATCACACATGTACGCATGTATGTGCCAGTGAGTACAACTCTGTCCATGTGTGTGTGTGTGCAAGCTGCATCTGTGTGCCATGCATGAGTCTGAGGGTGCAGCTCTGTGGCTGTGTGTGTGTGTGTGTGTGTGTGTGTGTGTGTGTGTGTGTGCCCACTGCACACAGTAGTTCACAGAGGTCCTATGCAAGGTTCTCTCTGAGACGGTTTGCTTTGCTTCAGGTCTCACGGACACGCATTTCCTCCCAAAGCCCGGACGCAGCTCTGTGGTCTAAGTCACAAGGGATGTGGAATGAAGATGCCGGTAGCTGAGTCAGCTCTTCCCTGGAGACCTCAGACGCTCCCTCCCATCCCAACCTGCTGTTGAGGGAGAGCATGGGGCTCGCAACCACTTATCACCATCACTGCTCCGCTTGGAGCGGCCACCTCCTCCCTGGGCTGGCTGCTGGGCCACAGACAGCCAGCGGAGGAGACTGCTTGCTAAGCTGACAGGCAGTAGATGGCTTCACCCCCACAGTCTGGCTCACAAGTCAGACCTCAAGCTGTTCTTCAGCACATTCATCAGGAGCATTCTGAGCCCCTACTGCACGTTGAAAAGGTGGGATAGCCCATGTTCCTCTTCATCGTAGGCTTCTCCTGGTGCCTGTGGGATCACAAACCACAGCTATAGAGGCTGCAGCCTTCAAGCCCCAGAGTCAGTAGTGGGGGAAATCTAGGTTAAGACCTCAGCCTGCTAAGGCCACAGCAACTGATAACCTGAAGGTGGCCTCTCTGGAATATGACTTGTTCTTCTCTCAAGCCAGGCCCATCCCCCCCAAGCCCTGCAGTGTAACTCAGATCTGCACCCCCACTCTGTATCTGCCAGCAGGGCTCCCCATCCATGGTCACAGTCTCCTGGCAACCATGCAGGAATCTGCCAGCTGATCCCTCATCCTGGTCTCATTGGCCCAGTGCTGACTAAGAGTAACATCCTTAGCTGTGAGACTCCAGGAGGCTATCATACTCAGCATGTGTTCAGCTGAATGATACCCAGAAGACCTCTAAGACCCGATCCCTGGAGTCTGTGAATGAGTCACCTTCCACGCCAAAGGGCACTTTGCATGTATGGCAAAGTGAAGAGTCTTGAGAGAAGGACCCTGCATTGTCCTGGTTGGATAGAAGGTAATCACAGTGTCTTTATATGGATGATGCAGAGGGGGATGTTCCTTGGGGACATGATGGCAAGGTTAGGGAAAGACGTGACACTGAGGACTTTGAGAATGAAGGAGGAGGCCACAAGGAATGCAGCCTCCAGAAGCTGTGGAAGCAAGCAATAGCTTTCCTCCACAGAGCCTGTGGAAAGAGAATGGCTCTCACCACCTGACCAGCCCATGCACAGTAATCACATCTGGTCTGGGAGGCAGCAGACAACCGTGCTCCAACTTCACACTCAGGAGGGTATATGGGGTCTTAGCAGAACATCAGGCCCTCATCAAATGGGATAAACAGAAGCGACACATGACTGCTGAGGCAAAGTTGTTATTTTAAATTCTAGCTCACAGTAAATATAAGGTTTTATTTCGGACTCCTTTCCTTTGTATACGCTCTGACAGAAAGTCGATATTTGAGGATTAACAAATCACATGGTTATTTATTTTCGCAGGAAATGTGTGTTGATAAAGACTTTCACTGGGCGGTGGAAGCTGAATCAAACGGTTGACATTTATTCAACATTTGAAATCTAATAGGATTGATCACAGACCCTACCCTGACCCTTGCCCAGCATATACTTATAGGCATCAATCCTTCAGGTACTGGCCTGTCCAACAGCTATCCACAGATAGCCCAGGACAGTGGATCCTCGGAATATTGGGCATCTCAAGCTCCAGGTCACCTGAGTTCAGCAGCAACAAAATCAGACTGGAACTGGGTCACATCCAGAGGTCCTTTAAAAAGAGCCTCAATCCATCTCCCTCCCACTCTTGGGAGAACACCCCAGCTTTAAGAGAGAGGCAATAACAAGCGAGACAGTCATA
This sequence comes from Mus pahari, assembly GCF_900095145.1. Taxonomy (NCBI): domain Eukaryota; kingdom Metazoa; phylum Chordata; class Mammalia; order Rodentia; family Muridae; genus Mus; species Mus pahari. Next base: position 108,525,595 of record NC_034590.1, read on the forward strand.
ACTGAGACTCTAAGAAAATCAATCCCCACCTCCACAGCACAGTGAGGGGATGGACAACCCTTCCCACAGGTACCAAAGGCAGCCAAGGCCCTGGGGAGCTGTCCCTGGTGCTGCCAGCCCCACCCTCACCCGAGCCAACTCCACACAAGCTTTCCCTGGCCTGAGTCCAGACTACTGTCCTGGAGATCTATCCTCCACACACTCGCTGTGTCCTAGGATGACCTTTGAGACCCTCACACTCTTCCACATGGTCCTATAGTATAGCAAGTGGAATCTCAGATCCTGGGCTCCACAGAGACAAATACAACATTGTTCACAGACTACAGCAAGGCTGGTCAAGAGAAAAAGAGGGACCCCAGTGAGGGGGCAGGATGAACTCTCTCATCTGCCCACTGAAGGAAACCAGGTCCCTGGGTTGGCTTTGAAAAGTCTAGCTCAACACCAGTGATCAGTGTTGAAATACAAGCACTGAACCCCCAACCTCCACTAACTTATTCTTTAAAATTCATTTAGCTTCCCCTAAGACACACCTCCTTGAAGGATAAGAGCCAGGTCAGTATGACCACCCCAAGCCAGCTAAAAGCTTTTTAATGGGTTTTTGCTAGTATCCACAAATGCCAAGACACCCATCCACAAGACACAGTTGTAGTTTTCTGTGGAGCCAAACGCTTCTCAAATACAAATACCATCTCAAGGATTCCTCTACTGTCCTTGCCTGGTCTGACACTCCCTGATATGTCCACATCAACGGGGTGCAGTTATCCCTGAGGGTCTCAGTTACCCTGGCCTGATCCACCTCTCCTTGTCTGTCCAGAGTGTGTTGTTTCCAATGGTCTAGATCATCCATCCATGACTGTCCAGAGCAACACAGCATCCAACTTTCCCTTGAGAGCCCCAGTTTTCCTGTCCTCCCAATCCATTCTCCAACTGACCAGAAACCACAGGGTCTGAAGACTCAAGGCCACAGATATACTCCAGCTCATTCTCCAAGGCAATAGCCAGTTGTGGCCCCTCCCCCATCTCCTTTCCTCTCTCCTCCTCCAACTCAGGAGATGGGATTATTGCCCTGCAAAGGGGCATACCTATTTTTAACCAACTGAATTGAATTAAGGAAAGGCATTATTTCTACACAGAGCATAAGACTTCTGTTCTCTTTGATGTTTCCAAAAATAAGAGTCAAAACTACAGCAGAGTTAGGAGTCAGCACAAGCCTGTGGTTTCCAGAATAAGTGTCTTGGTTAGACACAGCCTATGATGGAAGGACAAGGGCAGCCAGAAACTCTGTGATGGTTGGACAAGGGCAGCCAGGCCTGAGGGTCTTCCCTGAAAGCCACTTCAGAGCCCAGTGCCTATGCCAGACTTAGGCCTCCAGACCCCAGCACAGTGATACCACAAAGCTGGATCCAGCCCCACCCATGCTCCGTTCATGGCAGGAGGAAGGCTGGGATGGTTGGGGCCACATGTTCTGGACCTTCAGATTGTGCAGTGCTGTCTCTCCAGTCCTCCTAAGCATCTTCTCTCTCCTACCGACAGCTCTCCAGAGCCGAGAAAGCCCGTCCGTCTCCATCCTCACCACTGCACTGAGCACTCCAACCTCAAAGCCGCATAGGCAGCCACAGCTAAGTCATGTCCCTGCCTACCGTCCCCACGGTCTGTGCCTACAGTCCCCACGGTCTGCGCTCCCAGGCCTAAAGGGAACACTATTTGTCCCTGGCTTGAAATGCTTCACATTACGTTCATGCTTGAGGAAACTGGCTGCTTATCTAGTGCTCCAACACACCAGCCCAGCATCTCAGGCTCAGTCCAGTCTCTGCCAGTTGTCCTGTAGAAGCAGAGCCTCAGAGTTCTTCCTGGGCCCTCTGGGATCAGGCACGGTTAGTCATGATGGGTACTATCCAGGGACAGACCCTAGATCCAAAGGTCTCTTAGAGTCCCTCCGTCCATTCCTCTTTGCAGGTACATCCTATAACTCGGCTTTCAGCTGTATAGTCAAAGGAGATAAAGAACTAAAGTGGTTGGTACAGAGCAAGATGAGGCAGGTCATCAGCCCCTGCAGGGTTCTAGAAAAATCCAGAATACTAGGAACTCAATGTGTGACCAAGGGGGCACTCCACATAAGAGGAAAAGCTGAAAAAGCTTGGATTTCTACCTCATTCCTAATGCCAAAATAATCTACAGATGCAGCAAAGTCCACACACACACACACACACACACACACACACACACACTCAAGCACAATCTACAAGCATTCTATGGCTATGAAAAGTGGTGGGTTTATCTGTAGCTTTGTGTTAAGAAAACCCTTTCCTAGCAAAAAGTAAATCCCAGAAGCCAAAGGGAAAGTGGTGGATTTCAGAGAGAAGGCTTGAAGCACCTAATCTACCACTTCCAAGTAGAGGAAAACCAACACCATCCTATAACTCTGAGCTACACAGTCTAGGGCACTGTCTTACCATGCAGTGACTGCAACCATGTGATGGTGTGCCATGAAGCCCCACGGGCTGGCACAAAGCTGAGCCAGAGCCATGAGCCAAATATACCCCTACTCCCCATATAAATAAACAAACAAAAGACGAGAAAAAGAAAAGTACTATGAAGTGGATTAAAGTGTTTGCATAGATATGATACATCAGGGCAAGTTTTCCTAAAGTGCAACAAACCTGTACCAGTCAATGAGAGAAGGTGAAAGGATATGAGAACCAATCCATAAAAGCCACACGTCAGGCAGGAGACAGTGACCTCCCTTGTCCCCAGCTTAAATGCAGTTGACATGCCAAGGAGACAGTGTCTACTTACCAAATGAAATGGTGCTCACAGCCTGTATGGACCACCCACACACCATGGTGGCATGCCATCAGCAACAGGGGCCAGAAGTCAAGATTGACCACTGGTCCACACTGTTCTCCTGTGAGAAAATGAAGTTTTAACTTGGCAAACTCAGAACCTCAACCCCATCTCATCTCCCTGGGTCAGTAAGCAACACTTACACCTAATAAGTACAAAGCTGGAGCTGGGGCCTCCTCAAGCACTGAACACACATGGTTCACAGATAGGCATGCAGGCAGAACACATGTGCTCTCTCATATGTAGAGTCTAACCAATAATACACATGTAAATAAACATACATGTAGATCTAGTGCAAATGAAGAAAAGAAAGGAAAGCAAGAAAAGCTAAGTATAAAGGAACAAGGGGGGCATTGGATGGAGTGGTAGATTGCATAGACTTGTAAAAGGTCCACGTGAAAGAGAGAGGGGCTTCCGAGACTCCACCTACATCCGAGGAGCTACTGACAGCTGACAGACGCCAGAGAAGGAAGCATCAGTTTTCTTTAAGAGTCTGGTTCCTAGTAGGTTACTCAGCTCCAGCAGAAGCCATACACTCAAGTATTCAGGTAGCGCAAATTGGACTTGGTGAATTGTAAAAGACAAAAATTAACATTTTTTGAGGCATGTGAAGTTGGAATGGGGGTGGAGTAATCTGGGAGGAATTGATGGAATTATCAAAATACACTGAATGCATGTGCTAAAGTCTCAAAGAATTAATAAAAATATGTTTTATGATATTATTTTATAAATGTCATTATGTTTTAAATAGATGGATGGACTGATTTTAAAAAAACACACACAGGGAAAACATAAAGTATTTATAGAAATTCAGAACCTGCTTCATGGGACTCTTCTCTTCATGTGCACTAGAGGCTCTCTGCAGTAACCCCAGACACATAAACGCATGTGTAAAGCACAGGAGAAGCATGTAAAGACACATAAAGAAGTGCATGTGAAGGCACACATGAAGAGGTGAGCACGAGAGGTGTGTGCACACATGATGAGAGCCTTACTGCCTGTCTGCTTGCCACCGTTGTGGTCATGTTTGAACTTGGACATGAGGACCCTTTCTCTGAATATGAGGTTACTGGCTCTCATATGTCTCTGAAAAATTAAAACAGGAGCCCGCTGCCCTTGTGCAGAAGCAATTGCCACCATTCCCAGCCTACCTCCCTGGACTGTGGTCCTGAACTAGCAACTTCAGGCTCCATGGAAATATGATAGTTGTGCTTTTTAACAACAAAAAAATGTGTTAAGAATATAGACATGTACCCAATCTGAATAATACCATCTTCAGAAACTGAACCCTTGTGGGGTGTTTTAGCCATTGTTTTCTGTTGCTGCTGTGGTTTTGTTTTTGGGTGGTCAGGGGACTGAACCTAGGACCTCCTGCATGGGAGGCAAGTGCTCTGCCTCAGAGCTACATCCCCAGTCCTCTTCTGTGAGTGCATTTTGAAACAGGGTCTCATCAAGTTGCCCGGGCTGACTGTAGCTAGAAAATAAAGTCTTAGCCAGAGTAAATGTCTCCCAGCAGGAAGTCCTCAGATGTGTTTGTTATTATCAAATGAAAACAGGACCTTTGCAGACACTTGAAGGCACTTTGAGTTTGATTCAGGGGTCCACAGAAGCCCTGAAACACCAGTGAGGAAAATACCAGTAGTGGTCACGCTGAGCCCCACCCAAACAGTGGTCATCACAGCCCAACCTAAGGGGCCTGGGCTGACAAGGAGAGGATCCAAGCACACGCCCTGGAGTGCATCTCTATGGAGCTGACTCTCCAGTGAGAACTGTGGTCAGACTAGCTGCCAACTGGCCACCTCTGCACATGGCGCAGTGTGGGGTGCTTCCCTTTAAGGCAGCCCAAGAGTAGAGTCACCATCTGTATCCTACAGGTCTGGGGGTACCACACGTGCTGAGTGGGGGAGAGGTGTTAGGTTGTATAACACTCCAGCCAGTCGGTGCATTGAGCAAGAGCTGGGCTGTGCTTAAAATACTCAGGCAGAACTTCAGAGGTGCGGATGATCTAGCAGCACCCTCAGGGCCTCCCAAAGCCACCCACTGCCACTCTCCAGGGAGAAGTAACTCACCACACAGCCTCTTCTGAGCCACGTGTCCCTGTGGAGCAGAGTGCCAGCCCTGGCCTTCCTTAGGTGCCAAAAACAGCTAGACAGACACACTGTACTCTAAGCAAGCTTCCTGATAGTTTTTATTTGTTTATTTGATTTTTTTTTTCAAGATAGAGTTTCTCTCTGTAGCCCAGGCTGTCCTGGAATTCACTTTGTAGACCAGGCTGGCCTCAAACTCATGGGTCTGCCTGCCTCTGCCTCCTGAGTGCTAGGATTAAAAGTGTACACCGCCACTGGCCCACTTGTCCTGATAGTTTCTTGAACACAGCTTCTTGGTAACCAGATCCACTCAGCTGTGTAATTCTATTGACCATAGGATTGGGCCCATGGCCATGATGTTTAGAGATGGCCCAGGAGGACACATCATCAGTCTGCTGTCAGGAGCCAGTTATCATCAGCTTGCCTCAGCTCCTCTTAACTGATAACTGACAAGTGCGGCCCTGCCAAGTTCTCTGGGTCAAGAGATCTTCCCCACAAAGGACCCCCATCAATGTGGGGAGCATCCGGCACTGAGTCTTTGAGACCCTAGTCTCAAATATAGCAATATACCTAGTCATCATTTCAACACACGGTGCTGGGCCAAATGTCCACTAGCTGGCAAAAAGAGGGAAGAAGAAAGAAGAAGGAGGAAAAAAACTCAACCCTTTCTTACCTTATATGGAACACAAGCAAAAATTAATGGCTATAAAAACCTAAAAACAACAACAACAACAACAACAACAACAACAACAATGAAATAAACAGGAGAAAAGTCTTTGTAACACTGAGTTGGGGAAATATTTCTTAGCAGGATACAAAAAGAATAAACTTTATAAGAAATTGAAAAGGACAACACACACACACACACACACACACACACACACGCCTTTATTTCAGTTGAAAGTACCTATATAAAACCATCAATTAAAAAAGGCATGTTGAATGTACAGAATTAGTGAACTTCTGTGTCTATTATGGCTCCTGTGAACAAAAAAATGAGGTACACACACATAGGGTCAGTGGGAAGAAAGGGTCAAAGGAGGCTCACAGGTGATCCAAGTTTTCATTCCCCGACAGCAGCCATGGTTACACGGTGGTACAATTCTGTTCAAAGCCCACTGAAAGCTGGGTGTGGCCATTCACCCTGTTATGCCCAGCACGCAGAAGGCAGAAGCAGACAGAGTTCTATAAGTTCAAGGCCAGTTGGCTCTACTGGCAAGATCTAAGACAACCAAAGATAAATAAGAAGACTCTGTCCTCAAAATAATAAAATAAAAAACCTGAATTATCCTTAGAATGGATCAATTTTGGCTTTTTACAATCTATACTTCCATAGAACTGATTTTAGAAATCAACTGTATTCACATGATTTGCAACAAAAAATTCATATGAAGAATGTCACTTATAATAGCATCAAAAAACCATAACTACTTAGAGACAAATTTAACTAGAGTTGTATAAGACCTGATTACCAAAAGATAAACCCACTAGTCATAGAAATTCAAGAAAATCTAAATAAATGGAGAGAGAGTTAGTCCAGCCCTGTCTCAAAAATAAATGGATCAGTGAACAGATGGGATATACTATGTTGATGAATTGAAAATACAGATAGGAATACAGATGTCTGGTCTCCCTAAAATTGGTTTATATATTTAATGCAATCCCAATCAAAACATTAGCAGGTTTTATGTAGATTCAAAACAAACTGACTCAAAATTCATACGGAAATAGTAAGGATCTAGAACAGTCAAAACAAGGTTGGGGTCTGGAGAGATGGCTCAGATAACCACTGAACATTTTTTGCTCTTGCAAAGGACCAGGGTTTGATTTCCAGCACCCACGTGGTGGCTCACAACTGTCTATAACTCTAGTTCCAAGGGTTCTGATGCTCTCTTCTGACCTCCACGGGCACCAGGCATGTACATGACACACATACATACATGCATGCAAAACACTCATATCCATAAAATAAAATAAATCTTAAAAATAAGTCTGGAAAAATGAACAAATTTAGAGGACACATACTGCTACTTCCATTCAAGAGCTACAGTAAAGCTAAAAGACCAAGGCAGTATTGTTGGCACAAGGAAGGACCAAAAGATGGGCCAGAAATCAACACTTATTTGCAGAGTTTTGTCAAAAGTGAGAGGGGATTCAGAGAAGAAATGGCAATTACTTTCAGTGTAGAGGGCTAAAATGACCCGACATTCACACCTAAGACATGAACCGCCACCCCAACTCATGCTGTGTGCACAAAAATCAATTTTAAATACATCTTAGGTCTCAGAGTATAGGAGTGCAGTTCTGTAGCATGTGCATGGAATGAAGTTTGATCCCAAGGGTCACAGCTGATTAAAAAGATTTCTTAGACAAAAATGAAGAAACCAGGGGCTGGAGAGATGGCTCAGCAATTAGGAACAGTGCCTTCTCTTACAGAGGTCCTGAGTTCAATTCCCAGCTCCTACATGGTGGCTCACAATCATATATAATGGATTCTAATGCCCTCTTCTGTCATTCAGGCTTACATGCAAATAGAGTGCTCACAAACATAAAATATATTTTTTAAAAATGAAGAGACCACTGACTGAAAAAGACTGTTCAGCCAGCAGTAGTGGCACACACCTTTGATCCCAGGCAGAGGCAGGTGTATCTCTGTGAGTTCAAGGCCAGCCTAGTATACAGAACAAGATTCAGGACAGCCAGAGCTACATGGAAAAAAACTGCCTCAAAAAAGGAAGAAAGTAAGAAAGATAGAAAGAATGAAGGGGTAAAGGGAGGGATGAAGGGAAGCAGGGAAGGAAAGAGGGAAGG
>NC_034590.1:108533455-108554524 GCF_900095145.1 Mus pahari
GAAAGGGAGGAAGGAAGGAAGGAAGGAAGGAAGGAAGGAAGGAAGGAAGGAAGGAAGGAAGGAAGGAAGGAAGAAAAAAAGAGAAAAGAGATTTTCATCAAGAGACAATTTTGGAAGAATGAAGAAGTGATTAATAGTCCAGGAGACAGGATCTGTGCATATATTCGTCCAGGAACTAGAATATGAATTTAAGAAGATCCTATCTTTCAGTACACACACACACACACACACACACACACACACACACAGTATAAGACTTGAACATACACTTCACAAAATGACACTCTAAGTCCAGGCTATAAACAAATGACCATGGACTGGGTTAAACATTACTATTCTTCTTTCCCACCATTCTAGAGTCCAGAAACACAGAGTCAAGTCTAGAAGATGTCAAGGCTTGTGAAGGTCCATTTTTTTTGGGTCATACCTATCCTCTTCCACCCCCGCATTTGATAGATAAAGACACACTAATTCCATCATGAGGCAATCCACACGTGAGACCTAGTCACCTTCCAAATACTAGACCTACTAACACTGTCATTTCAAGCAAGATCTAGGATTTCAACTTACGAATGTGAAGGAAGAGACACAAGCATTCAGTACATCATAGCAAGCAATAAGCACATGAAGGAATATTCAATATTATTAGTCATCAGGAAATGGGAGGTTCCTAAAGCCAGAGTTCCTGAGTCTTTACCTCTGGAAATGTCTGTCAATGCCTCAGAAGAAACGTTTTCAGGATCACTGTGTGGTCCTCTAGCAACAGCAGAATCCAGTGTATTCCATGACACTCGCTAACTTCCATAGGTCCGGCTCCCAGAGTGCCTGGTCTAAGCTCTTCCGTATCAATTTTCCATTTTCTTTCCAGCCCACCTTAGTTAACCAGTGTGCACCAGACACCTACTGTGCAAAGCTGAGTAATGATCTGAGTGAACGTAACCTGGTCCCTGACGTCACAGCTTTTTCAACCTGCTATAGGAGGGAGTTCTGGCCTCAGGTGGTTCTTGGAAGAGCGTCTGTCCACCGATGGTGTGTAGGAGTGTTCACTTGGCTCATAAGAGATGCCATTTTAAACAGAAAGCCCAGATTCCATGGCTGGACCATCTGAACTGACACTCATGGTGCTCCCAGAAGCCCTTCAGAAGCCAACTGCCTGTGGCTGATGCCTGAGCACCAGCCTCTTGCCCACAGCCTGAGGCACTAGGCTGATGCCTCAAGGGGCCAGGACTCCCACTCTTTGCCCAGGAGTGCCCAGGGGTGCCACACACACAGGGAATCATAAAGGATATCATAGGTAGGGTCATAAATTTAGAGATATCCATGTAGACATTCATTCAGGGACAACATAACAGGGATAAGGAAGTGACACCCACCCAGGACACCCAAGAAAGTCGGCATGGGCAAGGCCCCGGCAGACCTGGAAGAGAATTTCCGCCCCTCCCAGCTTACCTGGCTGCTTTTCAGTTTTTTTTTTCCATATGACTCACTGTATAGCAGGAAGACAGCTGAGAGAGCAACCACACCAGTGAGAGGAGAGCCTGCGAGACGGCAGGTGTAATTAACAAAAGCTTCTGAACTTCCCAATTAGCTCAGTCTGTGAGGAGCGGGCTGAGCTCTCTAGGGTACTGGAGTGTGATTTAAAGGAATCTGTGTTTGTTTGGGCTAAGGTTTCTGGAGATTACACAATAGTAGAGCCCACCAGACACCACCACAGACAAGATCAAAGTCTGGAAGGAACCACCTGTCTCTCGGTGGCCACCCTCTGGTCTCTCTCAGTCCATCACATGTTCACTCCCAGACTGCACATATGGGGCCTTAGGATGTGCATCATTCTTGTGAAGGGGCATGTTCTGCCTTCCAAGAACCCAAGGATCCTTTGGACAAGACACCTCTCTCGTCAGTCTTTAGTAAGCCTATGGTTAAGCTGTGCTGAGTGAAGCTAAGACTCGGTGTCATCTCTGAGGAACAGAGGTGAGAATGGGCAGCGTCACAGATCATCATCCCATTGCTAACAGGACCAGGACCTCCCAGAAGCCCCCTGACTAGCCTGGGGTTAGTGCTACACTTAATACCATCTGCTCTCATAGACAAACACCTACAGTTGGGCTACACCCCCAGGCAGCCTAAAGAGGCATGTGTATCTGTGTGTCAGGGGGCGTGCCCCTCCCACGTGCCTCACAAACACCTGCAAGGAAGGTGGGAGGCAGGGCTCCTGAGGTGAGGGTCACACAAGGCTGCTCACCAGCATGGGAAGACACTTTCTAGACCCAAAGGCTCTCTTCGCTACTATGGGGAGAGCACCTCCTGACTTGGGCCTCGGGTTCAAGCAGACACAGCACTCGGATGCTCCAGCCACTTCTTAAAGATGCTTCTTAAAGATAGCAAGATCCACCACAGACACTTGTGCCAGGTCTACACATGTAATGATCAAGAGGGCAGACTCTGAGCCCAGGAGCCCTAGCCTAACCCTGGCCTGCAAAACCCTGGTGCAACCTGGTGCCCACACAGTTCCCATGCACACACTCAGATACTATGAATGCTCACACTCACACCACTTGCATGCACACAAACACAGCCGCCTACACTCTCTTGTGGGTTCATTCTCATGCTTACACAAGTGAATGCTTCATTCATACACGTATACATCTTTACGTACTCACACATACACAGGCTAACCCACAGACCTTCAGTGACAGCCTGGTTCTCTGGAATGCTTCCTCCAATCGAAACAGGGCTTATAGTCAGCTGATAGGCCAGCAAGGATGGGCTGTCCAATACAGCCCTGGGAGAGCTTATCCTCGTCCTGGTCCTATGATCCACATGAGGCCAATGCTTATTACAGGCTCTTCAGAACCACATTTCCAGCTTGCTTTTGGCCCTGGCTGTCTATGGAGCCTGCGAGCCCTAGCCAGGCTCTAGAGCAATACCTACCTGCCACACTCAGCTACGGCTGCAACTGCACCCCTCCCCAGCAGCTGCAGGAGTAGCACATCTCAGGGTTCTCACTTGCCAGCACAGCTGCTCACAGGGTTTATGTGGTGACTCGCTGCATACACAGAGAAGGCTGCTACTGGTGGCAGTGGACAGAGGCCAGATGCTGCCAACACCCCACAGTGCAGGAGGGTGCTTTTCTCCATGGAGTTACCAAGCCCTGATAGCTACAGTGTTAAGATTGGTCCAGCCTGGATTGAGATGGTTCAGGGACCCACTCAGCATGGGAGCTTCATCTATCTATACAGGGCACAGATCAAACCCTTGTGCAGGCTTCAAAGCTGCCCCAGCCTGGCAATGAGCCTCATGCCTGTTCCCCAAACCAGATTTTCAGCTCACGTTGATTCCTAACTAGCTCCATGCAGAGATTCCCTCCCACCTCAGGGAAACCGTTTCCAGACAGGTGTGCCTGCAGTGACCAAAACTCAACAGTCATACTCAGGCCGTCAAAAAGTGCAGGCCGGCCTCTGACTGGGCCGCTCCCCTAATTTGCCAGTTTCTCCATGTAGTGAGATAGCTCAGGTAATGAGACGGCCTGCAGGGTGGTAACAGCACAGGACAAAGATGTGCCTGTAAGATGCTAGGCAGAGATGCACAGCAGCCGAATGCTGAACTACAGGTCCTGGGAGACTGCTAGTTGGAAGGGCAGGGACACCCAGAACTACTTGACCACTTGACACCAGGTCCCTTTCTACCTGGCACAGGTATCACAGCTGAAGTCACAGAACTACTAGGTCCTCTGGGAAGGGGCAGGGTGAGGAGCCTGGGAACACTGACTGAGGTCTGACTGACCATTATTCCCTGAGCCCTTCCGTGGAATAGACAGAGAGAGGGATGTTGTGCTGACGACCTTCCACTACAGGGCAACAACACCGCAGTCCTAGACCCCATGTCGATAGCCCTACAGACACCCCCAGCACTGGCAGGAGCCACATGCTGCAGGAACTAAGTCTCTCAGGATACATCACTGATGAAGCCCAGAGGTCTGTGCCCCAGGAGCCACCTTCCTGAGGACACATGAGATGTACTGTGGACAGTGGTGTGGAAAAGCAAAAGGGAAAGCAGGTGTCACTAGGCAAGAGGAGTACGTGTGGCAGTCACGTACAGCATCTGACCTGGGTGTGGCACCTGTCCCTGCTGACCTCTGAGATTGCTGCTGTGACTTTTCTGGCTGCTAACCTGTGAGCCACTCGCAGGTCACGGAAAGTCTTTGCCAACAAGAGCTGTTCCAGTGTCCTACTGCCCCACCTCTGACTCTTGGCTTGGGCCACTGTGACAGAGACGAGGCAAGCTGTCCCCATGGAAGGAGGTAGACTTGGAATGAGAGACAGAAGAAAGTGCTGTGATCCTTGTGAGCCATGACAGGGGGCTTGTCACTGGAGCGAGTCCCACCATCCTGACTATCAGGTAAGCCAGGTAACCACCAAGCAGATGAGAGCAGGGAGATGGGGGTTACTGCCCTGGGAACACAGGAGAGACCCCTGGAGACGTAGCCAGAGCCCGGCTGAGGATGGTTTTCAGAACACATGAGGAAACAAGGCTATGGTGTGACATACTCTTCTGAACATGGAGCCAAGAGGATGTCCTAAAGGATGGTCAGGGACGTGTGGGAAAGAGAGACCTTGGAGAGTGAGTGGCCAATGGCCTGGCCCAGCACAGGACAAGGAAGGGAGTCATTGCTTCTGGTGGGGTTGACATGAGGGGGGGTGTGACAAAGAAGCATCTGGTTTTGGCCATTCTGAGTGCATGAGGCATTTTCAAAGACACACAGGGAACGACAGGAGGTCAGAAGCTGGGCAGAGCGCGTGGGACTTGGGAGACAGGCCCCAGCTGGGGATGTAAATTTAAAGATGCTGGCATATAGACGACATTTGAAGCCATGAGATCACCAACGCGTGAGTGGAGTGAGAAGAGGGAGGGTGCCCTAGCCTGATGGAGCCATGGAGCTGGGGGAAGAGGTCAGCCAAGAAGGATGAGAAGGGTCCTGGAATGTACATTAGCAGCCATTGGGCAAAAAGAAGGGGTCTCAGTCCCCCTGTAGTAAAGGTGGTCGGCACACGGAGCATTAGCCTTAGTCACATGGAAGGGACTTACTCAAGACAGCTAAAGAGCTAAGGCACAAGTCCTGTCTTATACTGCTGAGGAGGTGGGAGGTGCTAAGAAGTGGGGACACAGGATCAAGTAAATCCACTCAGAACCACATGTGGAATGCCACCTGGGCGACTACATGAAACTCTACTCTAGGGTCACAAAAAAAAAAAAAATGCATGGTTCACCCTCATGCTCCCTCAGGAGCTTGTGGCAAGACAAGTCACCAAATAAATTTGCACAATCCCCAGGTAATAATTCTGTCTTGCAACCCCAGGTATTTCTTTTGTATGGCAGACGGATAGACGGACAGACAGACAGACACATACACACACACACCCCACCCTATAGCTTAGCTGGTTCCTTGGACAGCTCATAATTCACCACCACTACCACCACCACCACCACCACCACCCTCACCCTCCAAAATCCCTGGATCCAGGGTTCTCTCCAGAGCACCTACAGAGTACCTCCCCTTGGGGTGGTGATGACTGAGAGTCCAGAGCCATCTCTAACTTCCAGGTAGAGTTGTCAGGGCACGGAGACTACAGAGAAAGCACTGGGGCTAGACCTGGGACATTTCCTAAAGGTCTCAGTTCTGGGCCTGCAGCTGAGATCCATAGAAGAGTGACCTGACAGGCCGGGGTCACAGGGGACAAGAAGTACCTGTGAGGAAGAGTTTTAAAAAACAGAGATGCCAGGTTGAGGTGGGATTTACAAAATTTGGGGTCTGTTTGTTTAGAGGCAGAGTAGCCCAGGCTAGCCTTGAACTCATGGCCACCTTTGTGACCTATCTTCCTGAGTGCTGGGATTACAGGCATGAGACAACAACCCTGATCGCAGGGTTTACTTGTGACCATGCTGAATCTGGGACACCGTACAGGATATACAGAGAATGATGTCAAATCAGAGGCTGGACAAAGAAAGACAAGCTCCAGCTGCTGGTGGAGGGCTGAGAACCCTCCCTTGAGCTTTCATCAAGGTGGCGCTTCACAGCAGGAGCCCTGTGCCTCTCTCCTTTCCTCAGCTGCGACGTTATGAGATGTACCACACTGTCACGTGCAGCGGGTCTCCCGTTCCATTGAGAAAGGGTTCTGTGGCATCAACACACTAGAGTGTGGCATGTAGGTCCTCTGGTTCCAACTCTTAGTACCCACACAGAGCCATATGGGCATTCCCAGCGGTGCCTCTGAAGACAAAGACATGTATGTACATCTTGTTGGATGTTTTCTTGGGATATACCTGCTGGGCTATAGGCTCAACGCTCTAAGCAGAGTAGTCAGAAATAGCCTATGGTTAAATAAGGTGGATTTAAGGCTTATTGCAATCTGCGGGGACACACGCCATGGAGAATGTACGGTGCCTCAGGAAGATGGTGTTAGTAAAGATTGGCCATAGGCTTAGGCCTTTGATAGGTGAACTCTAAAAGGGTTTGAGGTACCAGGGCCTAGATGTGCTTAGCATATGGGGTAACCTTATGGGTGAGCATCTTCATAACACTTCCATGGGAACAATGAAGTGCTCTGAAACTGTGACTGGCAAAGCAGTCACTGTCCCCATGTTAGCCAGTAGGATAAGCGGCAGCTCTCGCTCAGCTTAGCCCAGATGGGATCTCATGGTTTATGATGAGACAAGTCATGTTTCAGGTGGCGTTCAGATGTAAAGGTCTTGTTTTGTCCCGGTCCTAGGTATCAGAGTGTGTTCTGTGAATCTATTGTGTTCCACGGAGAATAGCAAAGCCCCACTAAGAGGGTCAGGGCAGCTACCAATGGCAGCGGCTGCTGCCCAACCCACAGGACAGGCAGAAGTGCAGCTTCAATAGAGAGACACTTTTCCAAAGGGAGGCACGAGCCCATACTCACACAAATGGTCTGCAGTGAGAGAAGAGAAAGCATGCTGAGCTGAATGGGTGGGGCCATAGGAAGAGCTGGATCGTGAGCAGGCAACACAGCCAGGCTTGGGTTTTGAATCCCCCTAGACCCAAGGCGCACACCCAGTACACGGATCGCAGCTTCTACAACATCCTTCTCAAAACAGAAGCCAGTGTTCTTGGAGAGTTGGCTGACCCTAGGGCTGGGTCAGGAAACATGCCGGCTAAGCCTGGAATACTGTGTGCCAGGATGTAAGAACATTTTCAACAAAAAGCAGCCACAAATGATGATGAGGCCTGCCCATGGAGCCAGGGAGCAGTGCGAACAGCAGATGAGGTAGAGCTGGGTCACATCCCATGCCATGAAGCAAATGTTCCTAAGTACAGTAATACAAGTGGCTGGACAGCCAAATAGTGGGAGAAGAGATAAATCATCTGTGCAGAAACAGGGGTCCCCTCAAGATGGGGACTGTGACCTTCTCAGTACAAGCCCTCAGGGCTCACCTGCTTGTGCATGCTCAGATGTGTTCTGTCTCTGTCTCGCTGTCTCTCTATCTGTCTCTGTCTGTCTCTATCTTTCTCTGTCTCTTTCTGTCTCAGTCTTTCTGTCTCTGACTCTGTTGCTCTGTCTCTCTCTCTCTCCATACACACACACTCACATACACACACACACACTCACAAACACACACTCACACACACACACTCACACACACATTCACNCACTCACACACACTCACACACACACATTCACACACTCACACACACTCACACACACATTCACACACCCACACACTCACACACACTCACACACACTCTCTCACCCACACACCCACACACACTCACATACACTCTCTCACCCACACACCCACACACACTCACACACACTCTCTCACACACACACTCACACACACATTCACACACCCACACACACTCACACACCCACACACACTCACACACACTCTCTCACACACACACTCACACACACTCTCTCACACACACACTCACACACACTCTCTCACACACACACTCACACACACACACACACACACACACACACACACACACATGAACCGCTCACTGCTATCCTCTCCAGAGCCAAGACAATGGTTCTCCTTCCCGCCCAATTTTAGGTTTTGAGCCTGCAACCTCCTCCTCTGTCTCAGAAGCCTGGGTCAGGTATTTCACTACAGTGACAAAAAGCTGACTCACACAGCAGCTTGGCTGTGCCATCTGATTGGTGTCACCATGGATGGCATGGGCTGTGCAAGCCCTCAATAAGCCATGTCAAATGGTCCTTTGCCTCCGAGATCTTCCTCACCAAATGCACAGCCCCTGACTAATCCCCAGGGAAAGAGGGACTAACCACTGGCTCGGAAGTGGGGGATGCTGCAGACCATGTGAATGGCCATCTAGAACACAGGACAGGAGATCCTGCCACAACCACAAGAGGCCTAAGGGGACATAACACTGAATCTCATCTGGGATCTAGGTGGGGTCTGGGGACAGAGGAGACATTAAGGGTTGACTAGAGACATCTGAATATGGCAGAGACACAGTTCACCAACGGTATGTCCCTACTGTGTCACTGGATTAGACATACCCTGCATTTTGTTTGGAAAGGGGTCCTACTATGTAGCTAAGGCTAGCCCTAAACTCACAAGCCTCCTGCTTCAGCCTTCTCGGTGCTGAGATTACAGGTGTGTACCATTACATCAGACTACCAATATACCACATTAACGTAAGATCTTGGTGTGAACGAACATAAAGGTTGGATATACAGGACCTCTGCCAGGCTCCATGACTTCCCTACAAATCTAAACAGTCTGAAATAAATGGATTAGGAGAAAAGTTGCTAAGAAGAAACATTTATGTTGTGTATGTTCAAGTGTGGGTAAGACAGAGAGATGACAAACAGGAAAATGGCTGCTGCGTGAGGGCTGGTTACATAAGACAACGGATTTCTTAAATTTTTTCTTGTCACTCTCATTACATAAGGAAAAGCTATAAACCGGGGCTGGGGGGAGATCGTCTGGTGAGGATCTGGCGGTTCGGTAGAGGATCTATATAATTTATCACCCAAACCAGGACACTGTCACAAGGGAAAGGGGACACTATTAATAACAATGCTAGGTCAGCAGCTGGAAGCCAATGTCCCAGGTGACCCCAGGTGCCTGATCACTGTATGGAAGTAGGGCTCACAGGTGACACTCTCCAGGTCAGCTTCAATGGCCCTGGTACGCAACGTAAGGGTCAGCAGGGAGGTCAAGCTAGGCAGAGAGGGGCAGGAGGGGTCTCTGGAGATGGAAAAGAGGATGTGACATAGGAAAATGAAGCCAGGGCCTGGGTCACCTCCTCATTCAGAATAGCTCCTCCTAGAGTGACCCCACCCCAGACCCTTGTCTGTCCCAAGCCCAGTTTCAGGGTGGCAATCTTTACCCTCTTCCTTCCTGGGATAAATCAGAACTCAGCCACTGAAGACCCACTCACTTGCACACTGTCCCTTCTGAGGCGCCACCTCAGCTCAGGACACCAAGGGTCACTCTCTCAGTAACTGTGCCCTGTATGTTCAGAAGAGCCAGCCCATTCACACACCACCAACCAACTCCTGAGTCACAGCCTCTCTGGCTGGGGACACTCCAGCACTGCTGAAAAGGCCTGAGGAGAGCAGGGACACAAGGGGCTTGGGATCCTGCCACCTCTCTTAAAGCCACTTGCATCTTCTCTCCTCTTAGTTACATTTCCCCCTGCTTCCTCTCTCTGTCACTGAGCTTTATAAACTCCCTCTCTGCCTATGGAACTAAAATATGACTCCAGAGACACAAGAAAGCGAAGGAAGGGATTGGTAGTGCACCTAGTAAACTGTCTGCAGAGAAAGCACAAGGATCTGAGTCCGGTCACATATAAAAATCGAGACACGGTGCTGCACGTTCATTACCTAGCACTTAGCAGGCAGAGATGGGTGTGTCCCTAGAGCTTGCTGGCCAGCCAGTCTAGCCCGCCTATGAGTGCTGAGCAGACTGAGAGAAGCTATCTCAAAAAAAAAAAACAAAAAACAAACAAACAAACAAAAACAGAAAAAACAAAGGGGAGCATCTCAGAAGACACTCAACCCTGACCTCTAGCCTCCACAGGCATGTGCACACATACCCACATGAACACATACATGCACTACACACACACACACACACACACACACACAAATAAACAGGAGGGAAAAGCAAAACAGTGAGGCTAAAATGAACAAGACTCATGGACAGACATGGGCAGATCCGACAGAGGCCTCTCAGGAACTGAGTCCAGAGTCTAAGAGGTTTTCAGAAAAGTCCCCGCAACCGGATGGAGACAGGACCACACTGAGAAGTGATCCTACACACACACACACACACACACACACACACACACACACACACACCTTGCCCCAAAGGCCTGGATGCTTCAGGTACTGTGTGTGAGAGCTGGTTTGGGAGGGGGCCTCTGCAGTGCTGAGTAGCCCCAGGTGAACTGGCATCATGTATGGTCAGGTCTGTACCACCAGGAGAGGCCTTGTGTGTCACTGGGAAGGCTCTCTAAAGGAAGGTCTCTGAAAGTAGACAAGTGCTGGCCACCGCACTTCCGACCTGTTTCCAGCTACTTCCTATCCCTGTTCGGCGTTTTCCAGCCACCAGCCTTGATCCATAGCAACCTCAGCTCACCTGCAAGCAGGACCTTAGCAATTCCTTTCCTATGTCCAAGGGGTACCTAGAAGTGACCTCAACAGCAGATACAGGAGAAGGGATTCTGCCTTCAAGCCTGCCCCTCGGGAAGCCTGCCGCCTTCCGCTGCTGCTCTGATGTCCCACCTCAGTGATGATGGGAAGCAATAAGCCTGAGACAATGATGACAATGGAGTTCAAATATGTCCCCAGGTCCTTGGTTGTTCCTCTCAGAAGGCCAACCCAACCACCCACCCTCCTGCCTAGAGTATACTTAGTTCCTTAGCTCCTAGCTTCTAGAAGATGAGGCTGAGGTGGTGTGACCTCAGGGGTACCATTCCTGAAAGTTCATTTGGCGAAGACTTGAGGCTAGAAGCAGATCTCACAGCCCCTCCGCCCTCAGAGAGCAGCACCCCAGAGGACATATCAGCGTCTCAGAAGATACACGAGCAGCTTTACTGTGAAGGCCACTCGAGGGGACAGCTGGATGGTGTATCGGTGGGGCACTAGGTCTTGAGGTGACACATTAAGTAGTAGGATATCTGAACACATTAACAGCAGCAGGAACTCTTATGATCCCACCCTTGAGTGAAGAAGCCACCTTGATGTCTGACCCCATGACATCACAAGAAACAATACAATTCTTTAAGTCACTATATTTTGGGGTACCTTATCAGGAAAAGGCAACCAATATGATGGTCCTCAGAGCACCGAGTGAGTCTGCCATGAGAGACACAATGCCAGCAGGTCCTGTCTTGAGTCATGAGTGGACCTACCATAAGCAGCGCCTTCAAGGACAGATATGGTGACCACCGCACCTAAGGAAAAGTGGAGGTGCCCGGAAGGGAGATGGCCATCAAGGCTGCTGCAAGCCCTTCCCTACCATCAGGGCCTCACCTCAACAACAACAACAACATGCCGTACACAGGAATATTGTTATGTGCCAGTGACCCCCATAGTGAACGCAGAGAAACTCCATGTACCTGATGTTTACGGCTTGCTATGGTCATAAGCTAAGCCTCCTGCACTTGAAGCATGAAGTCATATGGTAATTCTGAAAGCCCAGAAACCTTTTCAAAGTCAACTTCTTAAATCACTGTGAAAAATGGAATGTGCCTGTTCCTATTTTTAATAAATTGGGGGCGACACTGCCTCCCACCTACAGCATCTCCTTGGCTTCAGAACTGAAATAACAGCAAGCTAGGGTTTCACACAATCCACACGGGCCAGCGTATGGGAGGAAACGTGCTGGAGACCAGCGCGGGCTCCAGGTCACATTTTGGGGATCAGGGATAGGAGGAACTCCTGCCTCAGAGCTGAACCCAAGTAAGCTGGCAAATGTCGGGTGTGTGCTGGGTTCCCAGCCGTACTGACCTCTGTAACCACCTTGGCTCTTTTAAACAACAGATTTCAAGTCAGTGGGGAATGAGTTTTTAATGAAGCAGACACTCTGGTTTTCAAAAATAACAAAATTGCATTAATTTAGGTTTGCCCCATATTGTCTTAAACTCTGATCATTATAATTATTTAACATGTGGGATGGTGGTGATTAATATCAACAACTTGATAGGATCTGTAATTACCTGAGAGACAAGTTTCTGGGTATGTCTATGAGGGAGTTTCTGCATGTGGTTAACTGAAGTGGGAAAAACCTCGGTGACTCTGGGCAGCGCCATTCCACAGGCTGAGGTCCTTGCAAAGCATAAAGAGGAGAAATCTGGGCACCAGAATTCATCTCTTCCTGCTTCCTGACTATAAATGCAGTGTGACTACCACCCCACACTCCTGCCACCGTGCCTTCCCTGCCCTGATGGACTGGTGCCTTCAAACTGTGAGCCAGACAAAGGCTTCTTAAGTGGTGATGTCGGGTGTTTTGTCACAGTGAAGAAAAGAGTAACAGACACGGAGTCTCTGCCTGATTCAGGTGGGAAGGGATCACTGGCCCTGGCCCCAGCAAGAACTCTGGGAACAGAATGGCATGCTTACCCAGGGTAGACAGCACCATACCCAAGGGCCACAGCTGAGAAGTCCAGGCTCCTGTCATGTGCCAGCGTGTCAGCAATAAAAGCTCACCGCAGCAGAGCTTATGGCACAGACTAAAAGCAAACAAGAGGTAGATAGTGCCTGAAGAGTAATACTCAGCACACAACACAGCTCATCATAGTTTCAGGGGCAAAGGAAAAGTCAAGCTAGAAAGGAAGACTAGCACCAGTGGAGGACCCAGCCCTCAGCATCAGGACCACTGGCAGTATGGACAGCCTCCTCAGCATCAGGACCACTGGCCATATGGACAGCCCCCTCAGCATCAGGACCACTGGCCATATGGACAGCCCCCTCAGCATCAGGACCACTGGCCGTATGGACAGTCCCCTCAGCATCAGGACCACTGGCCGTATGGACAGCCCCCTCAGCACTCACAGAGCTGGTGAGAACACACATCCTTCCTGTAGCTACATCTGCAAAACAAAGACGCAGTGACCAACGGGGCAGACACCCTTGACAGCCATGCCTAGAGGCAAACTGTTGGGTTGCAGAACAAATGGGCCATATGAGCACAGTGTGCCAGCCATGTTTTGGTTACACATGGGAAAGGCTCTGCTTAAGGGTCTGGAAGAGGCAATGCGTAAACTACACACTAACTACAAGGTTCTAGTGACTGGAAACAAGTGGCAGCCTCACCCACAGGTGAGTCTTCTGTCAAGCCAGCACCCAGCAAAGCCAGGCAGACATCCACCTCACCGTTCATAGCTCATCAGGGCTCAAGGTATGTGGGTCCTACCAGCTCCCTGATCTCACTCAACAACACACCTACTGTATACTCATTGTATACTCAAAGTTCTTGCTATTTGAATTGCATCCATGGACCAGTAACATTACCTGGGAGCTGTTAGGCCTCTAGATCCTCTTGAACCAGAATCTGTGTCTTCAAGTCCTTTCCCCGGGGGGGGGGGGGACAGAGGCACTAATGACACTTTGAGAACCTATGTGAGCTATTCAATCCAACTATTTTGAAGAAATGTTTTCACACAGCTTGGCTTCCCTCAGACCCCCCCCCCAGCAAGTCTGTGGGCCTCACCAGCAGAGAGAAGCTCTGAACAAAAATGGCTTTCAGTGTTATCTGCATTGCCTCTCGACTGAAAACTGGGTGGCTAAATTTTTAAACAAAAAGCTGGCTTATTTTTAGCATTGTAAACTGCACAACCAGATGGATAGACACACAGAGATGACATTCGTTACATAAAAATGTCTGACTGTGGGTCTCGAGTCCATTCTAGATGGGCCTCATTGGCCAGAAGGAAAAGAAGCACTAGGCTTCATAGCCATTCAAGGGCTCTCCTGGACTATATACTGTACCGGGAACTCGGGAACAAGAGCAAACATCCAGAGAAGCAGGGGCCCAGGACCAGATGCCCTCCTTCCCACCCTGCACACACGTCCTTCTGCCCACACCTGGGGCCATTCAGACAGGGCAAGCAACCAGGGAAGAGCCTCATTCCCACCAGCCAAAGGCTCGAACGCCAAAGCCTCCCCAAGGCTGGGGAGAAGAATCACCAACAACTCAGTCCTGAGCTACACAAGAGTCCTCCTTCCCTTACCGTGGAGCTCCAGGCAAAGGCTGGGTGGCAGCTCCTCAGTGGAACACTTAGCATGCAAGCACGATGGTCTGAGTTCAATCCCTGAACGTAGGTTCTAGAAGTCAGATGTGATGGCACGCACTTGTAATACCAGCTCTACGGAGGCAGAGACAGGAGACTCCTTGAAGCTCACTGGCCAAACAGCTAAGCCTACTTGGCAGGCTGCAGGCTAGTGAGAGACTCTGTCTCAAAAACAAAACAAACAAAAGGAAGATAGTGACTGAAGAACAATACCCAAGACTGCCCTCTGTTCTACATACCACCCCACACCCCACACACACACCACACATGCACACATACCACATACTCACACATACACACATCACACGCACACACCACACATACTCATACACCACACCCACACACGCCATACATACATACACACCACACACATACCATACACATACCACACACTCACACATACACATACTACACACACATACTATACATGCACACACACCACACATACCACATACACATAAACACACCACACACACACATACCACACATACATGTACACCACACATATACACACCACACACACACACACACCACACATACTATACACATACCACACACTCACACATACATATGCTACATACACATACTACACATGTACACACAACACACACGTCATATATATACCACAGGCACCACACACATACCACACATATACACACAACACAACACACATATGCACACACCATACACACCACACACACCACACATACACCACACACATAAAACACATACACACACCAAACACACACACCACACACATACCACACACTCACACAAACATACACCATACACAACACCACACATACCACAATACACAACACCACACATACCACACATACACACACACCATACACCACCATACACAACACCATACATACCATACATACACACATCCACCACACACACACCACACACATACCACACATACATACACCACATACACATACCACAAACACATACACACAACACACACACATACCATACATACACCATACCGCACACACACACATGCATACACCACATAGCACACCACACCACACACACACAACACAATACACGCATGCATACACCACATACCATACCACACACTCACACACATAACACACACCACCCAAGCACACACATGCATACACCACATACCACATCACACACACACACAAACACACCATACACCACTCAAACACATATACCTCAAGACCACAACTGGGCCAAATGACACCTTGAAACACAGAAGAGCCTGAGTTGAGTAGGGGGCAGCCTTAGAACCTCACTCTCTGCCTTCTGAGCTCTAAGTAATAACTAACGAAAGAGAGGCAAGTGTCACTGTATAACTAGAGCCATGGCTGCAGATGGCATAACATACCTCCCAGGACACCCAACAAAAGCCACCAGACACTTAGCAAAGGTTTCAGCAAAGTAGCCATATTCAAGATGAACAGACTTTGGTTGGCTGGTCTCCTTTCTGATTTTTAAACATTCTCACTACATAGACCAGTCTGGTCTCAAACTCGTGATCCTCCTGTCTCAGATTATGACCAATGCACGTAAACGAATGTTTGAACCAGCTGTCTCTTCAGCCAGCATTAACCATGTAAAATGGAACCAGTCACAGCCCGGCAATGAAATAGAACCAACGTACAGGAAGACTAAAAAATCTGAGCCTACAAATACTTTCAACATGTTCAACCTAAGAAAATGCGGAACTCAGAGAACAAGGTGTTATCACTCTCGGTGGGTGAATTCTCAATATAAAAAGTAAAACTGGGCCAGGGAGATGAGTCAGCAGGTAAAAGCACTGACTGCCAAGCCTGGCAGCCCGAGTTTAATCCCTGGAAGTCACATGTCAGAAAGGAACCGACACTCTCAAGTTGTTCTCAGACTTCCACATGTGTGCCACAATATGTCAGCCCCAAGTCTGCTGTCTCTCCGTCTCCATCTCCATCCAAGTGAGCCAGTCCTGGACACCTGTTGTAACATAGCTATGACATTCCTCAAAATTCATCCTAAGGTGACAGGGCCAGAGATGAGCACACAGACATTCACAGCCATGCAGTTTATATTTCAAAAAATGTCCGCCAGTTGGAAATTAAGTAAACAGGGAAATGACATCTACACAGAGAAAGAGCTGGTTGTTCCTCAGAGTCACAGGGATGTAGACAAGAGGTGCCTGAACCTCAACCAGGGCCAATCCACCTCCACAAGCTTTTCCAGGAAGGGACTTGGTGTCCTTCAAGAGCGTCCACTGAATGTGATATGCCAACCAGGCGAAGAGCTGCTGACAAGAATCTAACAGGCAACTGATGCTTCGGACCTCTTCGATGTTAGTGACGTGTTGATAAATAAAAAATCAGGTTACAGCAAAACAGTGTGTATCAAGTGTTCCCATTTCTGTACAAAGGGGAGGGGGAAGGGGTCTCTACACAGCTGTAGGTGTGGCTGCATTTCTAGGTCCCTGAAAGAAAGCCTGAGGGTCAGCAGGCACCAGGCATTCACCTGGAGACCTCGCCATGCTGAACATGCATTTTGGCATAAAATATAACTTCTTTTTCAAAGGTATACATTGTGATGCACCTCTAATTAGAAAAAAAATGGTTTTTTAAATTTTCTCTTTTAAACAGTGTTTTAAATGTCTGGGTTCCTGTCCTGCACTGTGCTCCCTAACTTACCACCCTGGAGAGGCACCCTCACTCATTACCAGGGTCCAGGATGGGAGCAAGCCTTCTCGGCTATCACGTACTCCCTCCTGTTAAGGGGGCACCACAGTGGGTCTGAGATTGCAAGCCCTGGTCTGCTAGGATGGACCAATGTCTCCGCAGGTTACCCGAGTGGGAAGGCACTGCAAAGCCCTCGGTATCCCAGGAACGGAGCGCCAAGGCAATGGTAGGAGGCTCTTCTTCTAATATAAACCAGAGTTCAGAGCCAAGGAAACAGAGCCCCTGCTTGAAACGAGAAAGGAAAGGAATTCTTCTCTTGCCCCAAATATCAGCCAGGGAAGAACAGCACTCTGGGCTCCAGGAGGACTAATAGAGACAGAGGCCATTTAAAATCTTATTTGGGACAACTATACTCTTCAGTCGCAATTTACCTGCTACTTTGTTAAACTGCCCTCCTATTTTCTTCCTTTTTCCCCCTTTGCTGAGCAAATTTGATATATTAATTAGGTGTTTTAATCTAAAAAAAAAAAAATTCATCAGAAGGTCTCACATTACCATGGCAACTGTACAGTTCCAGTATATGCAAGTCACCAGCACAGCTTGGCTGCCTCTTAGCATGTGCCCACCACATCAGGAAAGGGGGATGACTTATGTCCCCTGAAACACAGGAGTCCAGGCTGCTCTTCCACCCCAGCTGCTCTCATTCTATATAAATGAATCCTACCACCTTCAATCAAGGCACTGCATGGAAGGAAACACCATGACACTGTTTGCGCCCTGCTAATGACACAGATAAGAGGAGCCAAGTGGTTACCCACCCAGAGAGCATTCTCAGTCGACAGGCCCAGGACTCCATTTGGTCATTCAAACTCATCAAAACCTAGTTAAGTTCTCGAGGTATGGCAATCCAGGGCCACACAGCCAGTGATGAGCATCACCTATGACACGTCATACAAAACAGGCCTGGTGAGCCACGTCAGCAGCTCACCTCACATAAGCCCAGAACAGTTAGTACCCTCCGTCACTCAACTATGAGCAAGTAAGGAGATAGGTTCTCAAGTGACAGAGAGCACCACAGTGGCCTTGCCCCCATGCCCCTCGGCTAGCCCTTGAGTTCAGAGGCAACACACTGTGAAGAAGAAAACATGGACGTAGACCAACACCCGCCCGCAGCCCCTGTGCTACATCACTCTCTGTTTCCACCCTGCTGCCTTGGAGACGTGATTCAGAGATGCGGAAGGATGGCCAGCCCTTAGCTGGCACCAACGAGTACTGAAAGCAAATGTGTTTTCCAAACCTCTCATCTTGTAGCCAGAAACCCAGTACAAACCAGTTTACTGCTCTGCTCCTTCTCGCAACTGGGCAGTTTTATTGGTTGTGTTTGGTTGGCTGGCTGGCCGGTTGGTTGACTGGTTGGTTGGTTTTTAACTCTGAGTACTGATGTTGAAAATAAAAGTCCAGAACATGTGAGTCCTGTTGTCCCCAAGTTCAGAGCACAGTGACTGGCCACCTCAGAACACAATGTGCCTGATGCAGACAGACCTGAATGCTCCTCCCCTGCTGACCATACTCAGCAGAGGCCTGGAACTCACTGGCCTGGCCTCATGCCTCCCGTTTCCAATAGGAACGCCAGCATGTAGCCTCACGTGCTCTCCAACACTGGCCTGAGTTCTGATTATTGTAATTTCCTAAATGCTTAAATTATTTATCGGAAATAAGTAGCTTGGGCTCCTATGCTGAACTGTGTTCTAAAATTATAAAAATCCATCATATCTCTGTAGGCTGCCTACAAATGAAAATGCATATTTCAACTATTTTAAGAAAATGTCAAAAAAACATCAAATGTGTCATGGCTGTACCATTTAAAATTATCCGCAAGGCATCTGTAGGGGAAAAGCTATAAGTTACATGTGAAGCCATCCCATTTCTCCCAAGCTGTATCCAGCAGGTGCTAAGTCAAGGGTCCTTGTACCTAGCAGGGCTCCAGCTGCTGGGCTGCAGGGCCAGATGTCTGGCACCTCCCATCCCCAGCTCCCCACCAGATTGCCCTGCTGCTACTCAAGAGACACAGGTCCTCCAGGTCAACAGCTATCACTGCAGAAAGATTTCACAGAACACGAGTTCCCCGAGGGCGGGTCTTTGCACAAAGACAAGGATGGACTGCGCAGCATAATCCGGTGTAGGTTCTGGTTTTGCGGGGTGGAACACCTCAAACTGAAGGGCCCAGGCCCCTGTGCCACCTGTAGGGCAGCCACTTCTCTTCACAAACTGCACACCAAGCAGGAATCTCCTGGAATTAAAAGTAACCACGCAGCCTGCACATCACCCATAAAGGAAAATGAAAACATGCGGTGCGCATTAGTGGGCGGTGTCGCGCCTGAGCCCAGAGCCTCCACCATCAAGGACTCTCACCTCGAAAGGCTAGCCAGAGACTCATCTACCCGCTGCGCTGTCACTGGAAACAGGACGCGCCATGGGGACTTCAGTCGTGGTCCAATAGTTTCCTCGGAAACGCAGACGCCCCAAGAAGTGGTCCCACCCAGGTGGTGACTTCGTCCCAACGCAGAGAAATGCCACCCCCGCGTCCGCCCTGAGACAGCGCGCGAGGTCTCCAGAGGCCCGGGTACCCGGCTGTCCCCGGGAGTCCCCAGTGGGCGGTTTCACTCACCGTCCTCCTTGTCGTCAAACACCGGCCTCCGCGCGCTGCCTGCGGATATGGACGACATAGACATCCTCTTCTTCCACTTGCTCCACTGAAACAGGGGGCGCGGCTGCGCGCGGGCATCTCCGGCGTCCCGGGCCCGGGGCTGGCTAGCTGCCGGCGGCGGCAAGGCGGGGGACACATCGGAGCCCGCGGGGCGCGCACGACCGGGAGGCGGCGAACTGGGGGGCGCCGCGGCGCTGCTGCCCCTTCTCTCCGCCCCGCTCCTCATCGCCAGGCCTGGATATGCGCAGCGGCCACAGCCCGAAACATGGCCCGCGCCCGACCCTGTGAGAGCAGAGCGCTAAGTGCCGGCAGCGCCGGCCGAGCTCCCGGTATCTGCTCTGGCTCGCCGGGACAGCCGACCCGCCCGCCGATTGCGAGCAGCGGGGCGGGGCCGGAGGGGTGGACTCAGGGTGGAGTCCGCAACCGGGGCGGGGCCAGGACGGAGCTGGTATTAGATTCCGTGCGCGGCACGCAGCGTGGGCTACCCGTGGAGAAGGATCTAGTTCACCGAGGCTCGACCCTTGCACCGAAAAGGCTGCGGAGATAAAAGCGAGAGAGGACAGATGCTACTCACCTCCCTATTATCTTGAAGTGCCCAAGAGGCCAGAAATGAGGACCCTTTCCTTCACAGGGTGGCGGAGACCTTTGGGGGCCCTGCGAGGAATGTTGTGACTAGCGAGCAATCGGGAATCCTCTGGGCCTTCCAACCTCTGCTGTCTTCGTAGAAAAAGTCGATCGCAGATTTCTACCACTCGATCCTTAGAAACCTCAAACTTTAGGCCGCGGTTTTGCGCTGTGAGCATAATGGGGGTCGAGAGGTATCTAAGCTGCCGCGTGGTGGCAGCAGGGTGCTATCCCGCTCTGAGGCCACGGGCGGTGCGGGATCTCGACGCCTGAGGAGGGTGGGAGTAGGGCGGAGTCCGGCATGCAAGCCCCGCCCAGAGCGGACATTAGTACCCTTAGCATACAGATGCTCTTGTCCAGAAACCTGGTTGTGCTTTACCCTAGTCTAGCTCCTCTTACCTCACTTTGTATAGCTTATTGGGCAGCGAATAGAGTCCTCTAGTACAGTTTTGCGCCAAAGATCTGGTAAGGGACACAAAAGTCATCTAGGGCCTCACTAGGGTCTTCACTGCACATTGGGAAGCCTGGAGCTCTGCTAAGCCTTCTGTCTCTACTCTTGCTCCTTCACAAGGTTGGGATGCTTGGCTTCCAGTGTCTAAGGACTTGTTACTGGGAATTCTTTTTTTTTTTTTTTTTTTTTGGATTACTCAGTGTTTTGACTTTTGAAATTCTCTGCTTGCTTATTTCTTTTTTTAAAACCTGGTCACAAAGATAGCCCTCCTCTCCAGCACCTGGAAGACCTGGAGTGTCCCTCCTTCTGTCCCTATGTGGATTATGGGTGGCCACAA
>NC_034590.1:108554550-108564964 GCF_900095145.1 Mus pahari
CAAGGTTGGGATGCTTGGCTTCCAGTGTCTAAGGACTTGTTACTTGGGAATTTTTTTTTTTTTTTTTTTTTTTGGATTACTCAGTGGTCTGACTTTTGAAAGTCTCTGCCTGCTTAAGTCCTGCCCTAAAACCTGGTCACAAAGATAGCCCTCCTCTCCAGCACCTGGAAGACCTGGAGTGTCCCTCCTTCTGTCCCTATGTGGATTATGGGTGGCCACAAGGCAGCAGGTTCCTCCCCATAATGATTTCTTCCAGCCACCACAGGTTCATCCCTCCCTACTGCCTTAGGAATTCACTAAGACCCCCTAACCTGCTTGGCTGAAGAAAGCTAAGTACAGGTGGCCTGGGTCTTCTCTGGGCCAACATTTAAGGAGCTAGAATCTCACTGTACTACATCCGGTCTTGGCTAAACAGGAACCCTTTTTTCTTGGCAAGATAATGGATGGAGCAAAGCGCTAACACAGGACAGAGCACAAGGGGCTTTAACTGTTTGGGGGAGGGGGGATCTGCAGTGTAACATAGCTGAAAGTCAGCCTCGCTACCACAGGTCTCCATAGAGTCTCAAGGTAACATCTCCAAGGCAGAGACAGGGAGAGAAGTCCTGGCAGAACTCTGCAGTTTTCTGCATGGTGCCCCATTCCAACCGGTAGACCTCCTGACACCCGCTGAATGGCCTGCTCAGAGGAGGTTCCCCAGCTTTCACTGTGTGGGAGAGAGCGAAGGCCAGCCCACCCTGCACATCAGAATTCCCCAAGGGCCTCCACCCAAATAGTGGCAGCCTTTCCCTTCCAGACCTCTAAAAATGTCAGGAAATAAATAAAATGCAGAGTTATGTCCTTCCTGCCCACCCCATGTCTGCTTGCTGAGACCAGCACAGGGAATAGAAGGAAGAAGAGAGTGTCATAGACAAAGAGTAGTGGAGGGACTGGGGTAGCTTGGTTGGTAAAGTGCTTACCTGATGTATAAGCATGAATTCCATTCCCACCACTCACAGAAAAGCCAGTCATGGCCGAATGAGCCTGTAGTCCTAGCATAGGAAGGTAAGAAAAGGAGGATTTTTGGGCTTGCTGGCCAACCAGTCTAGCTGAATAAGTGAGTTCCTGGATTAGTGCCAGACCTTGTCTCAAAAACCAAGTAAAGAGTGAATTAGAAGCAGCAGCAACATCGATGCCTCTGACTGTCCAGGTATTAAATGGTTAATTTTGAATGTCAACTTGATTGGGTTGAGAAATACCCAATTGGTGTTTCCAGAGAGGATTGGCAAAGGGGAAAGGTCAACCCTGAACATGGGCCACACAAGCAACTTAGGAGAGCAATGGGATTCTTCCAGTTTACAGATCACAGTCCATCCTCTGGGGAATCCAGGGCAAGAACTTGAAGCAGAAAGCACAGGGGAGGGTTGGAGAGAGGGTTTAACAGCAGTTAAGAGCTCTGACTGCTTTTCCAGAGGTCCTGAGTTCAATTCCCAGTAACCACATGGTGACTCACAACCATCCGTAATGAGATCTAGCGCCCTCTTCTGGGGTGTCTGAAGAAAGCACAGGGGACTGCTTCATACCTCACTCACAGGCTCATGCTTACCTGGCTTTCTTATACAGCCCAGGACCACCGTCTAGGAATGCTGTTGATCCACCTATATCAATTACCAATCAAGACAAACCTCTATGGACACGCCTGCAAACCAATCTGATCCAGCAATTCCTCAACTCAGGGTCCCCTCTCAGATGACTGTCAAGTTTAGAGTTAAAGCTAACTAGTACACGCAGGTATTTGTCACCTAGATAAAATGCCTGACTGAAAACTGGGAGATCCTGCTTCTAGCCAGAGATCAGGGTCTAGAGATTCAGAGGACAGACAGAAAGAACCAAGCTAATGAAGAGCTCATAACAGGAGCAGAGAGGGACTGCTATACCGAGATGCATGCTGCATCTAGCTCCCCACACATGAGGCTGGCATCTGAGCCAACCATGATTAAAGGGGAGCTAGAAGGCTAGTAAGGGGTTCCCAAGCTCCTCGATATTTTCAAGAGTTTCAACATAAACACCAAGTTCCAAATACCTGGGTATTTTCAGCTCCGTCTCATATCTCCTCATCTAAATCAGGCGCATACCCCTCCCCTCCAATCCCACACATTTTCACTTTCAGCAGCTTCTGTTATCCTGGGTAAACTGCTGTCCAAAAACGTTAGCTACAGAGGCTGAGAAGAGAATCCAGTCAGTAATGGGCTCACAGCACAAGCCCCGAGGACCTAAGCTAGACCTCCCAGTACTGATGTTAAAAGCAAAGGAGGGTATTGCACACTAGTAATGCCAGCATGAAGGAGATGGGACGGGCTGGGGCTCAGCAAACCTAGATCAACCATTTCCTCACTGGAAGCCCCCTCTCCATCATTAGAATCACTGGGTAGGTGTTCATCAGTAAGTAGCCCTGACTTTACTTCACACCGGCTCCAAAGGATAGCAGTGACACTGAGGATGTGGACATACACCCAAGAGAAAGTATGACGTCCTTCCTGGGAGTAAAAGAGGAAAACGCTTTCCTTGCGAAGGAAATAAACAATCCTGTACTGAGATTGCTAAGATCGGTGGTTAAGAATAAATCTTGTCTGTGAAATTATGAAGAAGTATGTGCTGGTTTCCCTGGCTCACCAAACTGCTAAACTTACACCACAGTGCTTGACAAGATGGGAAAGCCAGTGTGTGTGTGTGTGTGTGTGTGTGTGTGTGTGTGTGTGTGTGTGTGTGTACACATGTTACCCTCTATTTAAGGCTCTTCTTGGATATACTAAAAACTTCTCTCCACCTGGGGTCCCAGGAGCTAGAAAACAGGTTATCTGCTTCCAAGATGAGTACAAGGCAGAAACTTCCATTCCAAGGGAAGAAATATGAGGTGAAGGAACCACTAGGCCCAAGCGAGCTGAAACCTAGTACAGAGAGCACAGACCTCCCCAGACTCCTCTGCACCCCGTGCTCCACTATCCCAGTCTGGAGAGACCCCTGACGCCGCTGGGTGGCCCAGAGGTCCTTTTTCTCTGTCTTGAGGCATAGCACACATTTTCAGTGTGACAATCATGGAAGCCCAGCAGCCTCCTCTCACTCTGTCCTGGATCTGTCCATCCCGTCTGAGCTGGCAGCATTTCTGCTGACAGAACATTCTTTAAGGCCTCGTGAATCTCCTAGTTCCATCAGAAGAGCGCTCTGAAGACATGGGTGCCTGTCTCCACTCCTCATTCAGTTTTATCACCTCAGCAACCATCTAAATGTATTATTTCCCACCGTGGGTTTCCTAATTTGAGCCACTTTTGTGACCTGGATAGGCCAGGAGGCTCCCGAGTGATGAAGTGCTAACTTGTTTCACTTAACAGATCTTGTCTCTTCCTTTTCTTCCCTAAGCTTTTACAAAGACTCAACACCTTTACACTGTGCTTGAAAATCTCACCTTCACATCCAAAGTTCTCACTCCACATTAGACTTTTCACCCAACAGCAGAACACTATCCCCTCCTGTCTCTGCTGTGTCACCATGGGGAAGTGTTTCCTCCAACTTCTAGGAATATTTTCACCTGTCCTTTCATCCTCCAAACCTTCCTCGGCCACATCTCTAACCACCTCTTTCAGGACACTGTACAAGCCCCTTCCAGATTATCAAGGAACATTTCCTGTGCTGAAAGCCAGCTACATCCACAAAAGGCCTTTCCAGCCACTCCTACATTAGGGTTTTATTAAGTTACTCCCAGACAAGTGAGCATACACATCTAGCCCCTGCCCATGAAAGGATCAACTCTGTAAGGCATACAGAATATCTTGCAGTTCACACAGGGGCATTGGATGGACATGGGTGAGACAACAATGTCACTCGACCGTGTATGGATGTCTTGGTTAATAGACACAATTTTAGTAGTCTATTGAAAAGAAGATAATAAACAAATTTGAAGAAAATATTATATACTTAAAATCAATTCTATAAGCTAATATAGCAGAGGTGGGAAGTTATAGGCAAGAGAAGAAAAATGAGTGTTAAAAAAGAAGGAAGAAGAGGAACTTCAAAGAAAAAGGAATTTAAACAAAATGTGAATAAAAGTATGGGGAAAGAGAACCCGTCATAAATCTATG
Source organism: Mus pahari (assembly GCF_900095145.1). Classification (NCBI taxonomy): domain Eukaryota; kingdom Metazoa; phylum Chordata; class Mammalia; order Rodentia; family Muridae; genus Mus; species Mus pahari. The sequence goes on from NC_034590.1 coordinate 108,558,663, forward strand.
TAGCAGAACACTACAAGTGATACCAGAATAAACAAAACACATCATTGGCCTTTAAGAAATCTCAAAGGGTGGGCAAGATGCCTCAGTTGGTAAAAATGCTTGACATTTGTGGGAGTTTAAATATGCTTGGCCCAGGGAGTGCCACTATTTGGAGGTGTGGCCTTTTTGGAGGAAGTGTGTCTTTAAGACCCTCATACTAGCTGCCTGGAAGCCAGTCTTCTCCTGTTTGCCTTCAGAACAAGATGCAGAACTCTTAGGTCCTCCTGCATCATCTGGATGCTGCCATGCCCCCACCTTTATGGACTGGCTCTCTGAACCTGTAAACCAGTCCTAATTAAGTGTTGTCCTTCTAAGAGTTGCCCTTGGTCATGGTGTCTGTTCACAGCTGTAGAACCCAACTAAGACAACAATCAAGCCTGATGACCTGACCTTGATCCCAGAACCCACAGTGGAAGGGAGGGCAGTGCTGACTCTGAAAAGCTGTCCTTAGAAGTACATGTGCACCAAGGCAGGCAGACATGAGAATGCACCACACACACACACACACACACACACACACACACACATGAGAGAGGGGGGGCAGGGATTGAAGCAAAGAAACAGAGATCTAAAAAAAATAATAAAATTATAAAAAAAATAAACAAAAAAAAACCCAACTCTAGACTTGTAGGGTAAGAAGGAAAATTTCCTTGTCAGAAATGAAGAAAAGGTCAGCAATAGAGACCCTTAAAAAGACATATTAAAGGAATATTATGAAAATTCCCCTCCAATACAGTCTCAACTCAGAAGATAAATGGAGAAATTCTTTGAAAAACGTAATTCTTATATCATTGTCAGAACAGGAAGTAAAGCAGCTCCACCTCACTGAGTGTGAGCATTCCCCGAGGGTCGAGTATTGAAAGCTTGGTTTGTGAGTGGATCATGGGGATACTCATGTCATCAGTGGGTGAATCACCTGAGTCCAGTGTGGATGGACCATGACGACGCAGGCCCTACTAGAGGAAGCTGATCATGGAGCTTCTCTGGGTGCGTCATTCCAGACTCTCTGGCTATAAGGTGAAACACTTTGCTGTACCACACACACACTCATTATGTGATGCTCTGGCTGAAGCAACAGAGCCAGCCAGCCATCTTGTTTGTTTGTTTGTTTGTTTGTTTTTGTTTGTTTGTTTTTCTTTTTCTGAGACAGACTCTCACACTGGCCTCCAATCTACTGCCCAGCTAAGGGTAAATTTGAACTCCTGGCCCTCCTGTCTCTATCTCCCAAGCGCTAGGATTGCAATCATGTACCATTATACCCGGTTTTAAGACGATGTTTTCTCAGGTATAGTATCACAACCCATATGTGTAGTTAAGCTGTGTGTGGTGATGTATCCCTGTAATTGTACCAGCACAGTAGAGGCATGTGGGTTCAAAGCCATCCTGCCTATATAACAATGTGACAGTAAGCAGTTGGCTGTTGAACCTAGCAACCTGAGTTCCATCCCCCGAATCCACAGAGTGAAAGAAGAGATCCAGCTCCTGCAACTGACTTCCGACCTCTACACACCCTGTGGGGCGTATATGCAAGCATGCACGCACTCACACATGCATGCACAAAATAGATAAATTAATGTAATGATATTTTTAGAAGAAGACTGTCTCAAAGAAAGAAGGGGGAAGAAGAGAAACGGGGATAAAAAGCAAAACATGTAATTAAAAACTTCCCCACAAAGCAAACTGAAGTTGGCTGGAGGCTATGAATTCCCACACGAGAACCCTTACACAAATAATAATTCAAAGTGAAGCAGAGGCCAAGCTAAACCCTAACACTTACAAAACTAGAAGTATGTTCTAATTTGGGGGTAGACAAAAGGTAACTATGTTACAGATATGAAACAAAAACTATGATCCATTAAAAAAACAACAACATAAGTTGATCCTCCTTAACAGTAAAAAATTTGGCACTGCAGAGAGTACCATTGAGAGAATAATTAAAAAAAAAAAAAAAAAAAAAAAAAGGACTGGGCCCAGGTGAAACCAATAGCAAATCTATACCTAGAATCAGGCTTGTACCCAAAGCACATAAAAGATCTCATACCCAATTACAAGAAAACAACTCAATTACAAAATAGACAGAAGACGTGAATAGATGCTACAGTACAGGAGTCATACAAAGAGCTACCATACCCATAAAACTGTGACCCACAATCACAAATCACCAGGCAAGGAAAATTAAACCACAATCAGGTGCCATTATTCACTCAGAAGAATGAAAAGGTGGACAAAAAACAAACAACACCAAGTGTTGGAGTTGGCTGGTCTGGAACTCACATTTGGCTCTCAGGAATATAAAGAGGTACAGCTGCTTTGGAAAACGCTGTCTTAAATGTTTAAGCATACTTACCATGCAGCTCAGAAATGTAGGAATATAAAATGCATGCCAGCTCAGAGCATGAATATTCATAGCAGCATTATTTCATAATAACCGGAAGCTATAAATAGTCCAAATGTCTGTCCCCCGGTGAATGGACACAGAAAAGCCTATCAGTGCCACGATGTGTGACCCAGCAATGGAGAGCAATGGAGCACTGGTGCCTGCTGTGGCACAGATGAGCCTCACCTACCAAGCAAGCAGAGCCCTGTGAGATCCTACACACCACAGGATGTGGTCGGTGAGAAATGCCCGGAAGAGCCAAGTGTAGAGATAGACAGGAGGCTCACTGGACTGGGCGGGAATGGGATAGACTGCAGACAAGCTTCGGAGAGCCGAGCACAGAGGCTCTCTGAGGCTAAGCTGTGTTGGTGGAGACTACAGATCCACTGGGAATCTTCACAATGGGCCGAGGCTGAAGTTTTTCTTTTCTCTGTCATCTTTTCATCTCCACGGAGTGTTGCAGTTAGAATGTAAAATGTCCCCACACGCTCGTGTGAGTGACCAATTGGTCCCAGCTGCTGATGCTGTTTGGAAAGGTTATAAAAGCTTTGTGATGTGTGGCTTGGTTCTGACCCAAGTCCTCTGCATCCTGGTCTGGCTGATGTGGTACAAACTCAGACAGACACACTCTTGCTGTCATGTGGCACACATATACCGTATGCACAGTGATGGTGGTGGTGGTGGTGATGATGATGATGATGATGATGATTTTAAATAAATATATGGAACAAAATCTTGAATGGTGAGAGATCTTGCCTTCTTGTGCTCTGCTGCTATGGGATAGCTACCTGGAGACTAAGCAGACCCTTTGGGCAATCAACCAACCCTTTCACAGGGATTATGTTTCAAATACCCTGCATATCAGATATTTTCATAACAGTTGCAAAACTACAGTTACAAAGTGGCAACAAAATAATTTCATGGTCACTACAACATGAGGAACTGTATTAAAAGTGGCAGCATTAGGAAGATTAAGAACCACTGGCCTAGGGGCTCAGGAGCAGAACCAATTTGCTACCTCCCTTCTCACTTCCAGGGATACCATGCTTACACAATTTGTTGGATATAAAATCAGGGTAATATCTCTAGCTTCCAGCACTGTAAAGGTGGTCATATGGTTCCCCTCAGGATTATCCAGTATCACTTTAAATTAAAATGGAATTATAAAACCTACCTACTGGTTTGTCAAGACTGAAGACCTCATCAAGGTTCTGGGAAGGAAGCCACCCTCCTTTCTGCATCAACCCCATTCTTGCCCCTGAGGGAACCCTATACAAATACTTCCAGGATCTTTAGAAAAGGGCCAAACCAATTCCCCACATCATCTGGGTTTAGCAGCCCAAGATCCTCTTTTCAAAATAGGCTTAGAGTCTCATCTGCTTTTGACACTATGGAAAAAAAAAAACAGCAAGTTTTGCAGCACAACATCAGTCTTTGGGGCTATTAAGGAAATATGGTCTCCTTTGCTAGGGAATTCCCACCAGAAGGCTTGGGTCTTTCCAATAGGCATTATCTGCCACGAACATAGACTGTAGCATTCCTTAGAGAGGTAGTAACACGAGGTCAAGGTTATTGTCCATAGTAACTAGTCATCCCTGCGTACTGGACAGAGCCAGCCCAGCATCCCAACCAGACCAATGGGATTCTCAGCTTAGAGCTTTCCTAGAACAGACACATATGAGAAATAGAGTCACAGCTTCACAATACGGTTATACCTGCTGACCTGGCCTCAGATGCTCTGTCGATGCTCGCCTGGGACAGGGTCTTATGGGTACCATTATTCTTTTTGTTGTTGTTGGGGGGGTTGTTTTGTTTTCGTTTTTGTTTTTTGTTTTTCGAGACAGGGTTTCTCTGTATAGCCCTGGCTGTCCTGGAACTCACTTTGTAAACCAGGTTGACCTCGAACTCAGAAATCTGCCTGCCTCTGCCTCCCGAGTGCTGGGATTAAAGGTGTGCGCCACCACGCCTGGCTTGGGTACCATTATTCTTGACAGAGATCTAAAATTGTGGGCAGAGCACTATCTGGGCAGGGGGTGCTAGACTGTAGCCAGTGAAGAAGGTAAGCTGAGCACTAAGCAGGCATGAACTCTTGTTCTGACTGTGGATGCAATGTGACCAGCTCCCTCTAGTTCTGTCACTGTGACTTCCCCACCATGATAGACTGTAACCTGAACTCTGAACACAAATAAACTTTTTTTTTAAAAAAAAATATGGAACACTTTAGAAATGTTCATATCATCCCATTCAGAAGCCATGTTAATTCCTATACCACTCCAATTTTAGTATATATGCTGCCAAAGAGAAATTAACTTTGAAGTTGCTTTGGTCAGAGCACATTTAAAAACAAATATCAATTTCTTTTTAAAAACTAGTTTGTTTTAATTTTTATGTACACTGGTGTTTTGCCTGTATGTATGTCTGTGTGCAGATGCTGGATACCCTGGAACAGGAGTTACAATTTCTAGCTACCAGGTGGGTGCTGGGAATTGAACCTGGGTCCTTTGGAAGAGCAGACAGTACTCAAACTCTGAGCCATCTCTCCAGCCCTGATCAGAGTATTTTATCAAATGCTTTAGTAAAGGTAACTAAGAGACCGGCTGAGCTTTAACTTTTCTGTTGTGTTAAAATGGTAATTTAGCCACACACATCTGTGGCACATGCCTAGCACTCAGGAAGCTCAGGCAGGCAGATTTCTGTGAAGTCAACACCAGCCTGGACTACAGAGCAATTTCCAAGACAGCCAGGAATACACACAGAGATGCCTCATCTGTAAACACAAATAAATAAATAAATAAATAAATAAATAGAGGGGAGGTATGAATGCCCCCCCCATATACTCATATATTTGAATGCTTAGCCACCAAGGAGTTGAACTCTTTGAAAGGATTAGAAGGTGTGGCATTATTGAAAGAAATGTATCACTGTGTGTGGGCTTTGAGGTTTCAAAGGCCCATACCAGGCCAGGCTTGCTCTTTCTCTGCCCGTAGGTAAGGATACTCCAGCACCAGGCTTGGCATGCCTGCCACCATGCTCCCCACCATGGTGATAATGGACCAGGCTTCTGAAATTATAGCCTAGATCCCAGTTAAATGCTTTCCTTTGTAAGAGTTGCCCTAGACAGTGTTCACAATACAACACTGACTAAGGAACACATGAATGTCCTGAAGTGTAACAAGGAGACACCCACAGGTGGCTTCCATCTAGCAGTTCATCTTCTTGTTCCCAGTCTGCTGACTAGGACTCTGCCTGGATAGGAATCCCCGGCAGGCATGAGCAAACTCTTCCAATGCTGATCAGTGGGGAATAATGGTCCCAGGCTTGCAGGAGAAGCAGCAAGTGCTGCCCTCTAGTGTTACAGTTCTGGTGCAGTCCTTGGGTAACTATATCCTTAATCCTCCAGGTCCTCCTAGAAGTTCAGGTTGCTCAGCCCTTGACAGTGACCCCTGCTATGGCTGTATTCTGGGGGCAGCCACTGCTGCCCTATAGTGGGCGTGGTCTCTGTCACTGTTACCATCGTCTTCGATGCCGCTCGTCGGGTACTGGTGCATCTTCCTTCATATTACCAGCTTAGCACACTCTGCTAGAAGCACAAACATACTCAGGGGATCCTTTTATTAAACCTAAGACTGAAATACCAGAGAGGGGGCTCAGGGGGCTGTCTCTCCTATGAGACCCTAAGCAGCACCAACTAGAGCACATTGTCCATGCAAACAGAGGCTTGTGTTTGAACCAATGGCCGAACTGGCCTTTTTTTTTTTTTTTTTTTTTTTTTTTTTTTTTTTTTTAACCTCACGTTACATTTTGTTCCTATCTAAATACACATTGGAACAATATAGGAGGATGTTAATAGCTAAAGTGACTGCAAAGATAAACAAATTTGTTTTAA
>NC_034590.1:108565499-108598437 GCF_900095145.1 Mus pahari
AATTTAGAAGAAAGAAAGAGCAAGCACAAGAAACATACCCAGAGAAAAACCCATAAAGACACAAAATCAGAAACCGTAATACACCAGCAAAAGTCCAGTAAGACAAAAAAAAAAAAAAAAAGAAAGAAAGAAAGAAATCCCAAAAGTCTACAATAATACCAGAGTTTGTTGTGTTGTGGCCATCTACTTCTGGGTATGGGCGCTATCCTTAAGTGTGACTAATATATCCATGAGACTTCACTGGAGGAAATTAATTTTTCCTTTGCAAGTGAATGTCAGTTAGGGGTAGCTTCTTGGTGAGGGGTGGAAGCCTGTCCACTTGCTCCTCTCGGCACTGGGTCCCAATCCGACTTGAAGCTGTGCAGACTCACAGCACATCCTATGCCTCCTGCCACAGTCTCCGTGAGTTCCAATGTGTGTCAGCCCCCTTGTGCCTGGAAGACACTGTTTCCTTGGTGTCATCTATCCCTCTGGCTCTTAAAATCTTTGTGTCTCCTCTTCTGCATGGACCCCTGACCTCTGAGGGAAGTGGTGAGGGGGGTGATGAAGATAGCCCACTTAAGACTAAGTGTTCTAAAGTCTCTCACTCTTGCACGTTGTCCAGTTGTGGGTCTGTGTTAGTTCCTGTCTGCTAAGCAAGGAAATTTCTCTGGTGATGACTGAGCAAGGCACTGATCTATGGGTGTAGAAGAATGCTGCTACAAATCCCTTTATTGCTATATTCCTTTAGCAGAACACAGTATTCAGTTTTTCCCAGGTCTCCATATAGTTATACAGTTTTCATATGATCCCTCAATGTCCCCTACTTTTAGATGTCCCTGCCCGTATCCCTCCTTCCCTCTTCTTCCTCCCCCTCCATTTAATCCTTTTGCTCATTCTGCCCATCCTTTTACATCCTTTAACTATATATTCTGTTTCCTCTTCATTGGAAGATCTCCCCCTTCTCCCTGGTCCTTTAGTATACATCTAACCCCTGGGTAGCATGTCTATCAAAGGCTTAAAAACTGGCATCCATATACAAGAGAATATATACAATATTTGTCTTTGGGGGGCTGGGTTACCTTACTCAGAACAATTTTTTCTTAGCTCCAACCATTTATTTGAAAAATTTTCTAATTTTGGGATTTTTTTTACAGCCAAATAATATTCAATTATGTAAATGTACCACATTTTTGTTATCCATTCATCTCTTGATGGGCGTCCAGGGTGTTTCCAATTTCTGGCTATTATGAGTAGAGCAGCAATGAGCACGAATGAGCAAGCGTCTCTACAGTAGGATGTGGAGTCCTTCGGGGAGGTGCCCAAGAGTGGTACAGCCGGATCTTGAGGTAGATCTGTTCCCAGCTTCCTGAGGAACTGCCTCACTGATTCCCATAGTGGCTGCGCAAGTTTGCACTCCCACAAGCAATGAATAAGTGTTCTCCTTTCTCCACACCATCACCAGCATGAGCTGTCACTTGTTTTACTGATCTTGGCCGTTCTGAAATATCAGAGTAGTTTTGATTTGCACTTCCTTGACGATTAAGGAGGCTGAACATTTCTTTAAGTGCTTCTCGGCCATTTGTGTTTCATCTTTTGAGAACTTTGTTAAGATCTGTACCCCGTTTTTAATTGTTTTCTTCATGTCATTCTTTAGTTCTTTGTCTTAGATATTAGCCCTGTTTTGGATGTATAACTGGTAAAGAGTATCGCCCATTCTGTAGCCTCTGCTTTGTTCAACTGGTGTCCTATATAGAAGCGTTTTAGTTTCATGAGGTCCCACCTGTTAATTGTCGATCTTAGTACCTGTGCTAACAGTTCAGAAATTCTTTCTCTGTGCCAATGAGTTCAGGACTATCCCCCCACTTTCTCTTCTATCAGGTTCAGTATCTGGTTTTATATTGAGGTCCTTGATCCATTTGGAGTTGAGTTTTATGTGAGGTGATAAGTATGAATCTATTTGCATTCTTCTACATGCTGGAATCCAGTTTGACCAGCACCATTTGGTGAAGATGCTGTCCTTTTCCCTGTGTATATTTTGGCTCGTCAAAAACAAACAAACAAACCAACGAAAACAAGTGCCCCAGCTTGGAGAGATGGCTCAGTGGTTAAGACTGCTCTTCCAGAGATCATGAGTTAAGTTCCCAGCAACCACAGGGTGGCTCATAACCACCCGTAATAGAATCTGGTGCCTTCTTCTGCTATGCCTGAAAACAGCTACAGTGTACTCATATAAATACAGTAAATAATTTTTAAAAAGATTTTTAAAAAACAAAAACAAATAAACAAACAAACAGACCCCCCCGGGCTGGAGAGATGGCCAAGAGGTTAAGAGAACTGTCTGCTCTTCTAGAGGTTCTAAGTTCAATTCCCAGCAACCAGATAGTGGCTCAAAACCATTTACAGTGAGATCTGGTGCCCTCTTCTGGCCTGAAGGCATATATGCAGGCAGAATGGTGAGTTATATAAATAAATACATCTTTAAAGAAAGAAAAACATGTGCCCATAGGTGTGTGGGCATGTGTATGGATCTTTAAGTGTTTCTCGAACAGTTTGACTTCAATCTGTTTTTAGGCCAATACCATGATGTTTTTATTACTATGGTTTCTATTACTCTATAGTACAATTTGAGGTAGAGGATGGTATTATCTCCAGAAATTCTTTTATTTCTCAAGATTGTTTCTGGTTTTTTTTTTTAATATTTCCGTATAAAGTTGAACATTGTTTCGATTTCTGTAAGAATCTGTGTTAGAATTTTAAAGGGAATTGCATTGAAACTGTAGACAGCTTTTTGTAGGATGGCCACTTTCACTATATTAATCCTGCTGATCCATGAGCATGGGAGATTTTCTTATCTTCTGCTGTCTTCTTCAAACTTTTTCTTCAGTGTCTTAAGTGTTCTATTATACAACTATTTCACTTGCTTGATTAAAATTATCAAGGGTTTGGGGTTTGTTTGTTTGTGGTTTTTGTTTTGCTTTGTTTGTTTTGCTATTGTAAAAGGTACTGCTTCCACGATTTCTTTCTCAGTCTCTTTGTCATTTGTGTATAGGAAGGCTACTGATTTTTGTGTGCTAGTTTTGTATATTGCTACTTTGCTGAACATGTTTATCAACAATAGAAGTTTCCTGCTACAGATTTTAGTCTTTTATGTATAAAAACATATCTGCAAATAAAGATACTTTAGCTTTTTTCTTTCCGATTTGTATTCCTTTGATCCCCTTCTGTTGTCACCCTGCTCTAGCTAAGACTTCAAGTACCTATATAAAATAGGTATGAAAGAGTGCACGTCCTTATCTTGTTCCCGGTTTTAGTGGAAATGCTTTGAGTTTCTTTGAGTTTTAGATTGATGTTGGCCCTGAGCTTGCTGTACATTGCCTTTATTATGTTGAGGTATGTCCCTGTATCCTTAGTCTATCCAGGACTTTTATCATGAAGGGATACTGGATCCTGTCCAAGGCCTTTGCTGCAGCTAATAATCATGTGCTTTTTACCCTTCAGTCTATTTATATAGTGAGTTACATTTATTGATTTATATGTGTTTTACCATCCCTGCATTTCTGACACGAAGCCTCCTAGATTGTGGTGAATACTCTTTTTTATATATTCTTGAATTTGGTCGGTATTTTATTGAGCATTTTTGCTATGTTCATAAGGGAAATTGGTCTGTAATTTTCTTTCTTTGTAGGGTCTTTGTGTGGTTTCGGTATCAGAGTAATTGTGACTTCATAAAAAGAATTAGGTAATGTTGCTTCCATTTATAGTGTACATAATAATTTGAGGAATACTGATGTTAATTCTTCTTTGAAGATCTGGAAGGATTCTTCCATGAATCCTTCTGGCCCTGTTTTTGTTGTTTTTATTGGGGAGACTTTTAATTACTGTTTCTATTTACTAGGTGTTATGGGTCTTTTAAAATTGTTTATATGATCTTGATATAACTTTTGTAGATTGCGTATATCAAAATTTGTATCAATTTCTTATAGGTTTTTCCAGTTTGATGGAGTACAGATTTTTAAAGTATGTCCTTATGATTCTTTAGATCTCTATGGCAATGTCTATGTTGGTCTATTCTATGTCTCTTGTATGTCTATTGTGTGTTTCTTGTATGTCTAATGTACATCTATTGTAATGTGCCTTTTTCATCTCTAATTTTATCAGTTTGCATATTTTCTTTTCATCTTTTAGTTAATTTGGCTAAGGGTTTATCAGTCTTACTGATTGTCTCAAAGAATCAACTGTTTCTTTGATTCTTTGTATCATTTGTTTTTGTTGTTGTTTCTTTTTGATTGATTTGAGCCCTAAGTTTGATCTTTCTTGCTGTCTACATGTTTGAGAGTTATTTCTTCTTTTTGTTCTGCCACTAATATGAGCTCTCTGCTATTTATTAACTTATTGTACTGACTGCTATGAACTCATCTCTTAGAACTGCTTTCATTGGGTCCCATAGATTTAGTTATGCTGTTTTCTTTTTTATTCAATTATAAAAAGTTTTTTAATCTCCTTAATTTCTATTTTGACCCATTTTTCATTCAGCTCAGTTTCCTTGAATTTGCACATTCTTTCACTGACATCCAGCTTTAATTTATGGCGGTCATCTAAGATGCAGACTATTATTTCAATTTTCTTATATCTGTTGGGACTCTGTTGTCCACATACATGGTCAGTTTTGGAGAAAGTTTCATGAACTCCCGAGAAAAGGGCAAATTCTTTTGTATTTGGGTGAAATGTTCTGTCTAAATCTACTATGTCCACTTGATTTATGATGTCATCTAACTCCAGCATTTCTGTTTAGTTTTTGTGTGGAATTGGGTATAGAAGTCATCCACTATCACTGTGTGAGGGTTAATATGTGATTTTTAGATATAGTAGTGACTTTTTATGAACTTGTGTGCCTTTGTGTTTGGTGCATAAATATTTAAAAATGTGGTATCTTCTTGGTGGATTTTTTTCATCTAATAAGTATATAATAACTTTCCCTATCTCCTCTGATTCTGATTTAAATTTTATTTTGTCCAATATTAAAATGGCTGCCCCTGCTTTTTTCTTGGATCCATTTGCTTGGAATATCTTTTTTCATCCTTTGCCCTGAGGTGATGTTTATCCTTGATGGTAAAGTGTGTTTCTTGGATGCAGCAAAAATATAAATCCTGTTTTCTAATCCAACCTGTAAGTAAATATCTTTTTATTGGGGAATTAAGAACATTAATATAGAAAGTTATCAATGAGCAGTGTTTATTGATTCATGTTATTTTGTTGTTACAGTGTGTGGATCCTCCCACTTCTTTTGATTTGCTACTATGGAATTATATTTTGTGTGTGTATTTTCTTGGGTATGTTTAACCTCTTCAGACTTTCTAGTGCCTTCTGTAGAGCTAGATTGGTAGACAAAAATTGCTGAAATTTGGTTTTATTATTATGTGGTTGGTTTTGTCTATTGTGATTAAAATTTTTGATGAGTACCGTAGTCTAGGCTGGAGTCTGTGGTCTTTTAGAGTCTATAGAACATCTATCTGTCCTGGCCCTTCTGGTTTTTTAATTTCCACTAGAGTCAGGTGTTATTCTAATAAATCTGCATTTATATGTTGCTTGGTCTTTTCCCCTTGCTGCTTTTAATATGCTTTCTTTAATATCTGTGTGTGTGTGTGTGTGTGTGTGTGTGTGTGTGTGTATTTGGTAGTCTGTCTGCTTCTTCTACCTTGATAGGCAACCTCCAATAAGTTGCAGAATTTTTCTTCTATGATTTTGTTGAAAATACTTTCTTTTGACCTGGGTTTCTTTCCCTCCCCCCTCCATTCCTATTATTTATAGATTTTTTTCATAGTGTCCCAGATTTCCTCAATGTTTTGTGCCTGGAATTTTTTTCTTTAGAATTAATATTTTCGGGGGCTGGTGAGATGGCTCAGNAGTTCAAATCCCAGCAACCACATGGTGGCTCATAACCATCCGTAACAAGATCTGACACCCTCTTCTGGAGTGTCTGAAGACAGCTACAGTGTACTCATACATAATAAATAAATAAATCTTAAAAAAAAAAAGAATTAACATTTTCTTTGATGGAGGTAGCCATCTCTTCTACCTTGTCTTCAGTGCCTGGGTATCTCTCTTCCAAGACTTAAATTTGGTAAGTGAAATTTACCTCTGTGATTTTTTGATCGACTTCCTAAATTTTTCTTTTCCAGTTTCATTTAATTTTGGGTTTTCCCAGGATTTCTCCATGCCCTCTTTAAGGCCCTGGTCATATTAATCACCGTTCTGAAGTCTTGTCCTTCAGCTGTATTACATTTTCCTAGCTTACGGAAGCAGGGTTGCTATGTTCTATGCTGTCTTGGCTGTTAGTCTTTGTATGTCTGTAGAGGGACCTGGGAGGAAAGTCACCTGCAAACAGGCTGCTACAGGCTCTGAGTAAGACAGGCAAGATCGTAATGGTGGAAAAGAAAGACAGTGAAAATTGCCAACCTGAGTCCTAGCCTGGTGTGACTAACTGGGAGTCCCAGGTAGGAAGCATTTTGGTAGGGCCACAGGAGGAGGAAAGCTGGGTCCACACTAAGGCTCAGTCAAGTCCCCAGAGAACAGAGATTCGGCGAGTGGAGAGGCACCTGCAAGCCTCTTTTTTGTTGTTTTGTTTTCTTAAGACAGGGTCTCATGTATCCCAGGCTGGTATTCTGAACTTTGGGTCCTCTACTTCCCGAGTTTCAGGTTACAGGCATGGCTAACAACACCCAGTTTATGCAGCACTGGGGATGGAACCTGGGGCCTTGTGTATGCTGAGAAAACACTCTTCCCATGGTTCCGGGTTCATAGTCTGTGCTCATTTTCAGCACAGCAGGTCTTATGGTCAAAGCTGGTCTAACAAATACTGAGTTCTGAACATGAATCACAAAGGCATTTCCTAAAAGTGGACAAGCTGACACTGGAAGGAGGTGACATGGCTCTTTGTTCCCTTTACATATGCTGCACCCCATAAACCAACAGCTCCCCCCGGGTGTGTTTGATTCTGAAGCATGCAGCAGGTACATCCTTTTTCAAAGACAGTTGCCATCTGTGTTGCAGCTTCTTTGAAAACCAGTGTAACAAGCTGAAGGAGCAGAAGTGGTCAGAACTGAAGAGAAATAGACAAATTCAAAATTCAGGTTCTTAGATAGCCATGGAGACCAGAAATAACACAAATAGTCTCCAAATAACTGGGAAGTCTCTCATTGGTCCAGATGCTTTTACCAAATGTGGTTTTACCAAGGTTACTCCTGATCACTCCATAATAGGTGGAAGCCGACTTTCTAATCATTTGAAGCAATATTCAGAAACAAGAATCCTGGTCATCCGTATACCACAGGAAAGTGTGTCTGACATTATGCACAGGCCCTCCTCTGGGTGGCATCCACAGACCACCTTTGTTGGGGGCCTCTGACCAGTACCAACTGTTATGACCATCTCTCTGAAGAGAGTTACTGCCCCCTTCTGCCCTTCCCCTTCATAATCTCTATTATCACCAGTCACAATGATTTTTCTTCTGGGCCACCAGGGGGCAGTTGCTCTTTTTGGCCGAAGTGAAAAAATGGTTGCAGGGTAAAGGCTCAATCTGAAATGGCCTGTGCCTTCAGGAGCCAGAACAGGCAGTTGCAGTTGTCTCAGGACATCTATGGGTTGTTGAAAATAGTTGTGATGGTGGAAGGTTTTGGCTGGAGGTTTCGATGCCAGTCCTTTGGCTCGAGGCCACAAGGACAGCAAAGGAGAGTCCAACCGATGCTAATTGGAGATCCAAATCACCCCCACCTCCCATGGTCTTTACTGACTAACAGGAAGGAGTGCTTACTGTAAGACGCTAGAGAGCTTAACATGAGCACTAACCATGACTTTAAGTGTTTTGGCAGTATTTAGCATCTGCCTAAATACCTAGGAAGATGGCTTTTCCCTCCTCTATCTGCCTCTGACACTGCCATCAGCCTCCCACACCCATTTCCTGCCTCTCCCTGGCCTGGGCTGAGTGACTCCCTCCAGACTTAGTCAGCTCTCCCTGCCAAGTTAGTCCTAACGTCTGCTTAACACACCAGATTTATTCCCGACTTTTGTGGTGACTGGGAGAAAAGATGCAGGCATGGTGGGACCTGTTCCTTTGGAGGTCTCTCTCCCTGACCTGTAGATGGCATTTCTCTATGTCCTCACACACTCCATAGTTCCGTGGCAGTGCCTGGGCTCTTCTTACAGGGACACTAGTCACACTGGATCAGGGCCCACTTAGAAATCCACATCTCACTGTGGTGACCTCTCTAACAGCCTTGTTTCCGCATAGTGACATGATGAAGAACTGGGGTCAAGACACCAATGAGTGAACACAGATTCTGCCCTTGATAGAGCTCCAGCCAGGCACTTTCCCAGCCAATAAAGACTTTCCTAATTGCTCAGCCCTCATTAGTAAGATCATCTCCCTGGTACCTTCCTGGAACCCTCAAGTCTGCCAAAAGCAGTTCTTGTTTATTGAGCCACCCCTGCGTGCTGGCACTTCTTGGGGGCCAGGGTGTAAACCCTGACAAACCTCACACGGGCCAGCCCATTCCCATTCTCTTGTATGTTTCCCTTCTCTGATCTCACTGAATCCAGCTCCACCCTCTGTTAGCCCTCCTTCTCCCTTCATGAGTCCCAGATGTAATAACATTTTTGGAGTTTTGGCTTCTTTAAAACAGAGAGAGAGAGAGAGAGAGAGAGAGAGAGAGAGAGAGAGATAGAGAGAGAGAGAGAGAGAGAATAGTATAAGACTATCCATTTAAATAAGAACTTCGTTGTAATCCCAGGTGTGGGATACGGGACTACTTAAGATTNGATCTCACTGAATCCAGCTCCACCCTCTGTTAGCCCTCCTTCTCCCTTCATGAGTCCCAGATGTAATAACATTTTTGGAGTTTTGGCTTCTTTAAGAGAGAGAGAGAGAGAGAGAGAGAGAGAGAGAGAGAGAGAGAGAGAGAGAGAGAGAGAGAGAGAGAATAGTATAAGACTATCCATTTAAATAAGAACTTCGTTGTAATCCCAGGTGTGGGATACGGGACTACTTAAGATTGTCCATGGCAGATGATAATGATTTGCCTTGTGTTCTAGCAGGGGCGTGATTTTGCCAGCTGCAGATAGTTTCTGTGATTGTGTGACATATGGAATTCTGGGGACTTTTCAGAGGGTATATAAATGCTAGGACCCCGAGAGGCAGGGTTGGTGGTGGTTGTTAGTTGTGGTTTGTTAAGTAGTCATACTCAAAGGAGGGGGGAAGGGAGAGGGAGACAGAGGGGGGAGAAGAAAAGGAAGAAGAAATTAGATATCCTGTTGGCAAAGATCAAACTTGCCCCAAGGAACCTGACACCCTTAATCAGCAGGAAGTACTCTAACACAATGATGTCCCCTTTCTCCTCTATTCTTTTTCTTTCTCTCATACCTAGTGTTACAGGTTGAAAGGGTGGAAGAAAAGGAGTGGAGAAGGGTGGAAGAAGAAAGAATCCAGAAAGTAGCAAAAGACAGCTATGCCCAGAGACCTAGAGTCCAGGATAAACACAGCTTCCTCGGGCTCAGGCCTGCCCCAGGCTCTTGCCCCATTTGTAGTTATTACAAAGCTTGTTCTGAGCCCTCACCAGTCTGACCTTACTTATTTGTGACAATATGAGCTCATGTCCAATCATAGCCTCATTCTGTACACCCCTGGCATGTCCAGCCATCCCTCTTCCCTGCCTGGGACGATGAGATGCTCCTCCATCTTCTTTTGCTTTAGCGTTATCATTCACTCTTTCTGTCTCTTACTTTTGCTTAGCTTTAGCCATGGCAAGGGTGTGTTGCACTGAGGTCCCTCCACACTGCTGCTGGCAGCCATTGCTCAGTCAGTAAGAGGTATGAGATGCTCCATTGACTCATGAAATTCACTAATCCATGTGTACTCTTTGTCTTCTGTAGTTCTTTGATTAATCAAGTGATACTTCTGTAGACATGCTGGCCCAGCAGAGGCACATCTATCACAGCTGCTCTAAGAAGAACCTAGAGTCATAAGATGTGACCATTGTACACAGAACTCAGATCTATATAGTTCCTGTGTTCAAGTACCCAGTAGCTCCCCAAGGTGCCTACAGATGTAGTTCCCAGCAGGGGGACCCTGTGATTGCTAGCACATGGACATTACACCAACTGTCTCATTTTGCCAATCAAATATCTATAATATCACAGAGGGGGAGGGAGAGGGAAAGGGGTAGAGAGGGGGGCAGAGGGAGGAGAGAAGAGAGTTAGACATGAAAAAATGAGGTTTGTACCCCAGGGGAAAGCTTTAGTGAGCTGGTAGATGGCCCATGAGCACAGGGATGGGTAACTCTAAGGAAGGACCATTCTGAGGAGGGGAGGGGGGAATAGTGAGGGGTTGCTAGCAATGTGAGTCAAAGTCAGGATGTAGACATGTAATAAAATGACAGAAAAGGGCTGGGAAGAGCCTGAGCACAGGACATAGTCCCCACCAGGCACAGAATGAAACCCGGCGTGCACCTAGAAACACAGGGATGCGGGTTTCAGAAGGGTTTCAGATTCCTTCACTGAAATGGCAGTGGGGCTGGCAGCAGCCTTTTCAACAGCAGCCAGCAAGCACTATCTTTACAATTCTGATAGAAAATTGCTGTCAACAAGGAACTCCGCCGTACCAGTTAAATAGTCATTCAAGAATTAGATGAAAATAAAGAGGGTACATTCATAAGCTTAAGGAGAATAGCCCAGAAACACTTGCCAAGAGAACTACTCAACAGAGGCGTTTTAGCTGGATAATGAGTGAGCACAAAAAATGGCAAGATGAGTTCCTACATATAATTAACTACCGGATACAAAAACCAATTTGATGGGCTTTTAAGAGAAATCAAAACTCAAGACAACTGTAGGATGAAGCAGTGGGCTGAGATGGTGCTGGGCTGGAGTACCCAGTGGCTCCCCGAGGTGCCTATGGATACCAGTTCCCAGCAGGGGGACCCTGTGATGGTCAGCACATGAACATTACACCAAGTGTCTCATTTTGCCAATCAAATGTGTGTAAATGAATGTCTAATTTTGGATATAATTCTATTTTCCTAGTAGCAGGGAAGGTAGAGCATGTGTGTGTGTGTGTGTGTGTGTACATATCTGCACACACATGTGGGTGGGTATATGTACATATGTAGAGGTTGAATGTCAACTATGGGAGTTGTTCCTAAGGAGCCGTTAACTTGGTTTTGTTTTTTATTTTGTTTTTTGTTTTGTTTTGTTTTTGACACAGGGTCTCACTGGCTTGTAGCTCTCTAAGTGGTTCAGGCTGGCTGGCTGGTGAGCCTCAGAATCCACTTGCCTGTCTCCCAAGAACAGGAATTATAGGCATACACTGCTGCGCCTGAATTTTTAAATGGATTCTGGGGGTCCCATGAGTATGTGGCAAGCACTTCACTGAGAGCCACCAGAAAGGGGCCTCTCTGATGGTGTGTGTGGCCAGGCAGGAATGCCCTGCCTGCTCTGCACCCTAAAGCACCTCACAGCACCTCTTAACCCCTTTATCAACCTGTAACCAGTAGAACATTCGGGGGGATTTCAGCTGCCAGCACCCATCTCTACAGCGTTGAAGGGGGCTCCCACAACTCTTGAGTTTCCTAGATTTTATCGTTTTTTTGTTTGGGGATATTTTCTTACAACTTACTCCCATCTCACTTTCAGTCCTAAAGAATATATGAGTAAACGAATTGAAAATTCTGTTCTATTATTTAAATTTATTATTGCATTCATATAGGGGATACCACAGGACAACTCTGTGGAATTGGCTCTCCCCTACCTAAGTTCTAAGAATTAACTCATCTTGCTGGCCGGAATAAACCCAATTTGCTGTTGTCTTAGATCTGGACTTCCACTTTGGTTCCGTCTTAAACCTTCAGTTCCAACCTGCTTTGCTGCTTCAAAAATGTTTACCAAGATTATATCAATGGGCTCGTTAGCTAAGGGCACAATTCAATGTCCAGGCCAGTTCATTTCCGATAGTTTCCCTTAGAATTGATGACGTGTCATGTTGCCCTGTGTGTTGACACATTACTCACTAAAAACTGTGGAACTTGCTAAGATCTCAACTTCTGGCCTCCAGAAAGGAGTGACCCATATCATCTCATTGGTCAGGATCCTCTGGGATCCGCAGCAGGCCTTCTATCCCCACCAGATCTGATATTAAGGCAGTTCACCAGGTTCCAGTAATTTCTCTTTTTCGGAGGGATCCCTTTTCTCTAGAAGATGATGTGGTTTAGGGTATATGGACCTGGTTGACCTGCCTCCCTGCTCTGAAGGTTTCTAAATGGGAAAGGACAGCCTCCAAGTTTCCACACTAGGAGGGTCTGTGCAGAACCAGGCCCCACGACAAAAGGGACAGCAAACCCGGCACCAGCCTGGGAAGCCGAGAGCGCAGCACTGCGGTTGCTGCTTCTGCGCAGGCGCGGAAGGCAGCGGTCAGCTCCATAGGCCTGAGGCCCGAGGGTCCATTGCCCTGGAAGAAGGTCTGGTCAGCAGAAGCATCGTTCGACCTCCCTCGGGTCCCCAAGCCCTCCCCGAATCCACCAGCCCATCCTCTCAAAGTTTCTTTCTGGCCTTGCCCACCTCCAGCATAAGAGGCGGTAAGCGCACGCGTACCGAAGCCATCCCACCCCAGACCCGCGGCTTGACGCCCTCCGGCCTCCGTACCGCGGCAGCGTCTCCATGGCGACCGCGTAAGCCGCGCAGCTCGCTCATTTTTTAGGCGGTGCCTGAGCCTCTCGGAGGCGGGGCAGCCGACGTGTCAGGGCGGAGTCGCAGGTGGGCGGGGAAGAGCAACGGGGCTGGAGGGTGGGATAGCTGTTACGTCAATCACCGCTGGCCGGCTGGACTGGATGGGACCGGCCACCAGGTTGTGGGGCGAGGTCACAGTCTGGTGGGCGGGAGTAGACACTGGGGTTGAGGAGACTGCGCCATCGAGCAGTCTGGTCTGCCGGGGGTCCTGTGAACGTCAGCCTTTGATGGCGTGGTGGTGGGAGAAAGAGAACTATGACTAGGTCGCCTGCCCTTTTACAGTGGCCGCACCTGGGAAGATGGGATTGAGCTCCAAAAGTCGAGCTCCCCTACTAGCCCAGTCTGGAAACAGCATCACTAGTCCCCTGCCTCCCTCTTGTCCACACATTTTCCTTATAATGTAATTTGTTGGAGGCAGAATCTTTCCTCCTAATTCCAAGGTGTAGCAAAAAAAAAAAAAAAAAAAAATACAATAAGCCATAGACTGTGCAAAGGCTTGGAGACCTTAGGGAGACCCACTCCCGGATTTGGGGGTGGTGTATCTCCTGCCAGAGCAGACCTAGGCTCCCCATGAATTGTACACCTTTAAGACCAGCTCCTTAACTGAAAAGTCACCTTCTCCTTAAAGGAGAGTGAAACTAGTTACGCATGCCAGTCATTGGGCTGTCCTGCCATCATCTTTGCTTGGATGGTTTTGCAAGTATACTCCAGCTAAGCAACAGGATTATTGAACTAAGGTGCAAGATTGTCATTGCCCAGGTTTTCCCTAGTGCCCACCTAGATACCTCTTTGGTCTGGTCTGGGCCAGTGTGGGAGGCAGGGATTGGTTTCCTGACTTCAGAGTCTTGGATACAAGAAGCAGAGGAATTTCCAGGGTGGGAATAGGAAACTGTCTTACCAGAAGCCCCTCCCCATCTTATAGGTGTTTTGCAAACTTGAAAAGGCCCCCTGTGTTTTCATCCTGGATGCTCGTTTCCACTGGTATTTTCCAGTTAAACTGTAGTCAGGTGGCTGCTTGCTTGCCATCTCAGCACTTTGGAGATAGATGCAGGAAGATCAGGAATTAGAAGCTCACCACAGTGAGTTGGAGGCCAGCCTGGGCTACTTGAGCCCCCCTTCTTGAATCATAATCATCATTTTCTTCTTCAAACTTTGTAGTACAGTGTGAGGAGCAAAGAATTTAACCAGTACCTTCTTATGTTCCCGCATTTTACAAGTTTAAAGCTAAATTCATAGTACTGTTGCTTTTTTAGCAACTCGAGTCCATTCCCCACCCCCACCCCCAGCCCTGTTGCTAAGACACACACACCGACATCACCCCCCCCCTTGTTTCCAGGTGACTCCATACCAAGAAGGATGAGCAGTGGCCACTGGAGGTCATCAAATGGAGGACACCAGCCCCCAAGCAGTGGCCGAGAAGGCTGCTAAAGACCCCAAGGCTGCTAAAGATCTCAAGGATGATGATGCTGCTGCCACCAAGAGCTTCCCTGATCACTTTTCCAGAGATGGTGATGATCAAATGGATTTTGAAGGGGTCATCTTTTCCTCCTCACCAGTTTTAGACCTGAGTCAAAGAGGCCTGCGCCATTTGGGAAAGTTCTTTAAAATTCCCAACCTCCAAGTAAGTCCAGATCCTGGGAGGGTAGGGCGCACGCGTGCCTGTGGCCAGAAGCAGAATCAGGTAGGATGCACGTATGCCTGCGGCTGGAAGCAGAATCAGCTCTGGCCCTTTGTTCCTCCTGTTCAGAGAGGTGAATTCTAGAAGGAGCAGGAGGGTTAACTGGCGTTTCACTGGCTGATCACAACAAAGAGCAATCGAGATGCGGTGCCAGGCAACAGAGAGAGCTGGGTATCAGGATGGGACAGCCCTCGCCACCCATGGGTTGTGTTTCTTCATGAGAAAGCTGGGTGGAGATCAGTGCCCAGACACCCTGGGTCTCTGATTTAAAACACATGTCCTTCTGAACTCCCCCGGCACTCTGAAAACACTTGGAAACTTTCTCTCGTTCTCGAGATGTTGCACACTGCTTTCCTTTGTGTCAGACCCGCCTTCAGGGAACTCCCTAGTAATGTTGCCTTGTCCCTGGGCTTTCTGGAGCAGGCAGCATTGATGATGGCAGATAGGATAGAGGATGCCCCGGCAGTGCTGGCACTGCCCTGGTGTCACAGAATGTCCCTAAGTTGCATTCAGCTTCATCTGGAACCTAGAAAGAGTACAATGGTATATTGTAAGATGACAGAGTAAAATGCATAAAGACCTTGTCAGAAACTTACATCACAGCACTGAGGTAACTCTGCCCATGTCTGCTCTCAAGACATGAGGGGAGCAAGCACTCTGGCCCTCTTTTTGTATATGAGGTCCTGCTGTGTGACCCAAAGTAGCCTCAGATTCAACAGTCCTTGTGGCCTTGCCTGGCTGGGTATTATCACCTCCGGTTGGGGGGGGGAGTGCATTGTTAGTTACAGGGCTCACCTCCTCCAGCTGCTGCTGGTCACATGTCACTAAGAAGTGAAGCTCTCCATTCTCAGGAGTCCAATCAAGATGACTGTGTAATATGCAATACCCATTGCCTTTATTCAGACAGGAAGGAGGAAATTCCAAAGTCCTTCAGGTCTAACCCAGCCTCATAACTGTCCGAGAAGACAGGTGTCGCTATGCCAAAAAGTCCGTGAGGTAGTAACTACCCAGAGCTATAGACCATTAGGGGTTAGGGGCTTCATTTTACAACTGTGTAGCAATCATTCCCGGAAATTCCACGCTAGGGACATTGATGCTCAGAGGACATAGAAAGGAACCCTGCTCACACAGGACCTGGAGGGAGGGCACATTAGCAGGTGCTTCACTGGCTCCAGACACCTCAGAGCCAGCCTTGCCAGGCTTGCCGGGGAGGGATGATGTGTTCCCCTCTCTGATGCTCACTTTCCCATGTTCGGAAGGAACCCTGGTTTCCACTCTGAGTATCAGGATTAGCTTACACTGAGAGGAAAAGAGCATGCCTGAGACACATGCATGTATAAGGATGTGTCTCCTCATGTATGTGGGGACATCTGCCACCATATGTGGGGAGGGGGGAATGTATCCTCACATGTCTAGAGACAGGCACATGTGTATGCATGCATGTAGATATGTATTCGTATATGCCTGGGGAATGTATATGCATGGAGGCATTCTCATGTACACAAAGGCATACATGTTCTGTATGGGTTATGTACTCTGTGTGCGTGGAAGCAAGCATAACATCCAGTCAGGGGTGTGTGTCATACCATGCATGCCAGCTGCCACACTGTTCTCCAGAGACCATGCCAGCTGCCAGCAGGCAGGGACTGGTGGTCTCCAAGCCGATGTTCTATTTTCATACTTACAGAACACCACTATTGCAATCAACAGTCTTCAAGAACCTGGGAGTCATTTATATCAGGAAGATGGGATCTGTAGAGTTGGGAGCAGTGACACCCTGGCAGGGGGAAGCTGCCAGTGGCTGCCAGAGTAGAAAGGCAGTGCAATTGTAATGGCTGACACACTCACACTTACTGTGTGATCCTGCCAGGGAAGGCCCATTGCCCCCACTCTACAGGCAAGGACACCTAAGAAAAGAGAGGTGCAGGAGCTTACTCAAGGTCACATAGCTAAGAGTTTTTGAACCCTAGATTTAAACTCAGGAAGTGTTCCTGACATCTGATTCTGCCCCGTGACAAGTGTGGACACAAGTATAAATGTGCAAAACAATGCTTTGACAGCATAAAGCAGCAGCATCAATAGAGGCATTTGAAAAATACCGTGTAAGCCAACCACACTGCAACTATAAAATAACACTTTCATGGGCTGGCAAGACGGCTAAGTAGGCAAAAGTGCTTGTCAAGTAGCCTGGCGACCTGAGTTCCATCCCCAGAGCCCATGTAAAGGTGGAAGCAAAGAACTGGATCCACGGAGTTGCCCTTTGATTTTCACATGTGTGCTGCTGCATGCATGCACACCATCCACACATGCAACACAAAATAATAAAATTTCTAATATGTACTTCTAATATATATTATATATAATCCTACATATAGTATTGTATATTTCACATATATAAATGTGTATATATGTGTGGATACACACACATATAGTATACACATACACACATATCATATATACTTATATCATATATATATATATATATATATATATATATATATATATATATGATATATATATAATGTTTCCCCTTATCCAGGAATTCTCAATAGAAAATTTCAGAAACAAACTATGTTTTAATAACATAAAATATATTTTTATGACCATTCTATTTCATTATTGGTTTTTGTTAACCTCTTGCTATGCTGGCTTCACCAGCTACACTTCATCGTGGGAGTGCACAGACAGGAAAGCAGAATGTCCCAGTGCTGTCTGTGGTTTCAAGCATCCACTGAGGGGTCAGGACAACACCACACAGGACTCGGATCAAGCCACATGTATCATGGCTTCTTGCCTGCGTGATGGCCTCTTTCTGTGTGGCTGGTCATCACAGATTGTGCCACAGCAGAATGTATGTGTCTGTGTCCTGTAGTGTCATCCTCACTGCCAACTGGGAATAAGTCAGATGTGGCTCTTGCTACTGTTCACTGGGTCTGCTGCGTGTAGCCAGAGAGAAGGAAAACAGTTGTAGGTTTTTAATCTCTTTGGTTCTTGAGTCTACTGTTTGGTTTGATGTATAGTTGTGGTTGTTTTAGTCCTTTTGGAGATGGTTTTAAATTTCACTGGCTGACAAAGCATCCTCTGGTCTCCTGTGGAAGCAATTACACCTGCAGAGGAATTTGCTCAGCGAGATTCCAAAGGATTTCTTCCAGCTCCTGCCCAACCTGACATGGCTGGACCTCCGTTACAACAAGATCAAGGTTCTTCCATCTGGGATTGGCTCTCACAAGTAAGTGTCCTTAGATGTGCAATTAGATGTGCAATTACAGCTGGGACAGAGGGAAAAAGGCAGACAGAGTTACAGAAGCAGCTGGACACTTGCTTACCAAGTGTCAGGGACATGGTAGGAGACAAAGCTGACAAAGGCCTCCAGAGTTTGGGATCTGTGTTCTCAACTTTAAAACTTATTTTGGAAGAACTAACTGAACATGGGAGGGTTAGAATTAGACTTGGCCCCAGATCACTGCCTAAGGAAGGAAGCTGTCGGGCAAAGGGTAAGGAAGGAAGCTGTAGGGCAGAGGGTAGAAGTGGGAAGAGTTGGCAGGCAGCCAGGGAAGCGGTCCATGCAGGAAGCTTGGCCAAGCGGACCTCAGCAGAACCTCAGGGGATCTCAGAGCTATTAGGATTGGCATCCTGGGGCCAGAAAACAAGAGTCATCCCAGAGTGACCCCAGTTCCTGTGTAAGGGTATCCCAGTGTTGGTACCACGAGTCCACTGCGTAAGGTTTGCTGAGGTTATATTGTTTGGGAAAATGTAAATAAAAATGAAAACCGGAGCACATGGCACATGATGGTGAAAGCAGATGCCCGTGCCTCCAGGCTCTAGCTCGGCAGGAGGCAGCTTGCTTTGGATGTGTCTGAGCCAGGGGGTGCTCAGGAACCCTCCTCTGGAGCTATAAGGACCGTGGGAGCTGCAGGACACGCTATGGATGGACTGAGGGGAAGGCACATGCCTGTCCAGTTAGCTGTTGGTGAGATCACAGAGATGGATCTCTGGAGTGGAACTCTGGGCTGTTTCCACCTGGTCATGCCTGCCTGTTCAGGCCACCTGGTCTTCTGGCCCATGTCCTACATAGAGTGCCTTTCTTCCTCACAAGGGGACCATCTTCTATGCTAGGATATCTGAGTGGTTTTTATCCACAAATTATTTTATTGTTAACACTCGGTCTGCTGAGTAGTTGTTGTCCTTGAGGGTTAAGGCCACATAAACCCTGCTGCTGAGGGACCCCACTTCCTGCTTTGCCCCCAAAGATCCTGGATTTCAGAACTGGAATCCTTGGATTTTGACAGTCAAAGCCAGCTGCTTTGTGTTAAGTTATAATCGAGCATCTGATTTTACACCCATTATGTCATTAAAATTGAATCCACTTGCTGAGGGGCTGAAACATATTAATTAGAAAATTTAAGTAATTATGGGCTCATTAAAGGCTTTAAAGTTAAAAAAAATAATTAAAACAATAGTATCATCAGAGCTCCCCCCCCCCCACCTTCACCATGTGTGGATGTTTAAGCATGGCACAGAGATTAAAACAAGATCTGTTGATTCGTTCTCCTGAGGCTACAAGCTCGCAGGTGTGTGTGTGCAATTGTAAACTGGCACTGATATGAGCAGTGAGGACAGTCTGGTACTGTCAGAACACACAGATGACACGGGTTCTTCATCACATGGGTATTGCTATAGAAAGTAGACACCGTCCTGCTACTTTCAGCTTAATATTTGGTAAATATTAAATATTAAATAAATATTCTTCCAAAAGAAGTCAAGCCAAGTGGGACTGGAATGCCTTTGGCTCTGGTGCTGGAGAAGTCCGTGGCACATTGCTGAGTCTCTTGTCTTGAGTCACAGTCAGCTGCTCCCAGATTGCTGGCATGTCCTCGCTGGCTGTGCCCTATGAGCAGAAGGAGGGAGCACTAGAGCAAAGCCAATGAGCTGGGTCAGGACAGTTGCAGTAACTACCTCTGTGCACATCATGTTAAGCTTCTTGGGGTGGAAGAAATAGGTCAGCGGTTGAAAGTGCTTTCTGGGGAGCAGGCTAGGCTCTCTGTAGACACCCACATGGACTCTCTTTGACCCCAGTTTCAGAGGATCTGACACCCTCTTCTGGCCTCCGTGGGCAGATGGTACATGTACATACATTTAGGCCCTAAAAACCATGCATATACATAATTTCTTTAAATATTAAATCTTTCCCAAAAGAAAGAAAGGAAGAAAAGTTTATTCATTACTTCAAATAAGGCAAGACATGGCTCAGCTAGCACTGGCCACACACCAAAGCCTGTCTATCTTCAGATGAACAGGACAGAGCAGGAACAGGCTGGCTGAGAGCTTGTGCCAGATTTTGGCTGAGGGTCCTTGAGAAGTAAAGGAGGAGGGAGTAATGCATGAATAACAGGTCTAGCTGTAAGAATTAAATCTGAAAAACAAAACAGGACAGGTGCCACACTCCTGCTGTCCTCTGAACTCTGAGGTGTTTGCTGGTGGGGCCTAGTGTGGGTGTGGGTTAGGACGTGTGGGATCCAAGAAAGGAAAATGGGGACTTATGGCATATTTTGTAGACTGTCATTTAATCTTCTGCTTTCTAAACTGCTTCTTGTTTCTTTCTCTTAAAGACATTTGAAAACTTTGCTTTTAGAAAGAAATCCTATCAAAATGTTACCCGTTGAGCTAGGTAAGTACCGCAGCAGTAAATGGAAGGTGGCTGTAAATGCTTTGAAGTTCCAAGGGCTCCTGATGGAGCTGAGAGGTGTGGCCAAAAGGATAAGGAGGCAAGGTGTTCAAAGTCCCTTCTCAGTGTATTAGTTACTCTTCCTGCCGCTGTGATAAAACACCCTGACCTGAAGCAACTTAAGCAAGAAAGGTGTATTTTGGCTCACAGGTTCACAGCAGGCAAGTAACTGAAGGTCTTGGGAGGCCACATTGTGCCCACAGTCGAGAGGCAGAAAGTGGTGAATTCTGGTGTTCACCTTTTTCTACAGTGCAGTATCTTAGCCCTGGGAATGGTGCTGCCCACAGTGGTGGGGGGGAGGGGGTGTCTTTCTACTTCATTTATCCTTATCACAATCTCTCTCCACACCCATAGGCATGTCCAGAGGACTGTCTCCAAGTTCCTTATAGATCTCAGGCCTGTCCTCAGGTAGAGGGGTTAGCACTGTTACCAGACTAAGCTTTGCATATAGAGCACAGCCTAACGAGACCTGGCCTTATGCCTCTGTGTGTGGCCAGCACATGGCCTAGCTTTCCGTGAGGCCAGCACGTGGCCTAGCTTTCCATGGGGCCAGTCCACTCTTGAGTCTGAGCTGCTTTGTTTCCGTGCCCTCCTTTGGACTTAATCTCGGGTCCCAAGTGGATGTGTGAGGCCGTCACTCACTCTGCTGCCCACGGGGCCAGTCCTTTTCTCCTTTACACCTCAATTTGTCTTAGGTTCCACTCGCTTTTATCTTCATCGATTTAAGGTTTCTTTGCTTTTGTCTTCTTTCAACTTTGTTGAGTTGGAAACTTGGGGTTTGACTTCAGTCCCTCTTTTCTAACGGACATTTGAACTGCACTTTATCCTAAAGGCTGCCGTCATTTGATCCATGGTGTCCAGCTTGTCACTCAGCACAACATGTTTTCTGCATGATTCACCCGTGGGCGATGTTTAAGTTGTTTTCTTCTCTGCTGTGACCAAATACCTGACAAGAACAGCTTAATGGCAGAAGGAATTGGCAAAGAAGGCATGGCAGAGTTCACTGTGACTGGAGTGTGCAGCTGGGTTGGGTCAGGAAGCAGAGAGCAGGAAATGCCGCTTACCAATGTCTGCTTTTTGCCTTCTCAGTCAAGGGCCCTGTTCCATGGAATGGTGCCTCCCAGGCTCAGGACGGTTCCCCCTCCCCTCAGTTAAGCCTCTCTGGAGACACCTCATAGGCACACCAGAGACGTCTCCTGAGTGATTCCACACCAGCCCGGTTAATTATAAAGAGTAGCAGAGCTTGCTCCTTAGCTTATACAAAACTAGAGATTCGCCAGCTAGTTTCCTGTGGTGAGTGGCGCTCTGCCATTTAAAAGGCAGAGAGACTCCAGACAGATTAAAAGCACAGAAGCCAACTGGATGCAACCCACTCGCAGTCACTAAAATGCAGGAGGCATGAGCAGCTAGAAGGGAAGCAGCAGGCATGCGGACAGGAGTGACTTCATGTCATTGTGTCACTGAAGCACTGTGCATTTTAAAGAAGATGGACAGCTATGTTTGGCAGAAGATCTTCACTTGGTCTTCTTGACATTATCAGTTGGCCATGAAGCTTGCCTAGAAGTGGGAATGTGGGAGAAGGTGGCCAAATGGATGAATGTGGGAGGAAGGAAAGACCAGGATTGGTCTGTCATCCACACGAGCAAATACAGAAGCGATGGTTGGTTTTTACCTGACCTTGAGACTGGGGTGGGAAGTGCATCCCAAAGACATTCTTAGACATTGTCGATCCAACCAGGTTTGGTCACTCATGCCTGTCATCCTAGCACTTGGGATCTGAGACAGGAGAATTGCTGTGTCTGAGGAGAGTCTGGGCTACAGCAGTGAATTCTAGGCCAGTCTGGGCAATAGTAGAGTGAGACCCTGTATCCACAGAAACAAAAGAATAAACAACTGTCAGTTCTCGTTACCCATGTCCCCATCTTTTCCTCCTCATCCTCTTCTTTATCCTCTTTTTTCATCCTCTTCCTTCTTTTGAGCCAGTCTTTTATAGCCCAAGCTGGCTCAGGAACTCCCCTTATCGCTGAAGATAACCTTGAACTCAGGCGCTCCCTGACTCCACCTGCCTTCCTCCCTCCTGAGTCCCTCTCCAAGAAGGGGGCAGAGGACTGAGATTTCCCCTCCACTCCAGGGCAGGTCACTACACTGACAGCACTGAACCTGAGACACTGCCCTCTGGAATTCCCTCCTAACCTGATTGTGCAGAAAGGCTTGGTATCCATCCTCACCTTCCTACGCATCTGCTCAGTGGAGAAGGCTTTCCCTGGAGATGAGTCGCTTCCAGGTTTGTAGAGAATTTTCTATTACTAGATGAGAACTGGGTGTGTGTGTGACTTCTCCAGGCTCTGTGGGGCTCACGTGGCAAAGACTAGCCCCTACACCATGCCTTGCCCCTACACCAGGCCTTGCCCTGGCTCAGGTCCACTCTGAGCAGTACACGCCTATCTGGGTAGGTGGGGTAAGAGGTATGGGGTAAGGCAAGTGGAACGTCTTTGCCTCCAAGCCAAGCAAGCAGCAGCTCTGAGAGGGCCTTGTGCTCCTCCAGACAGCTTTTTAAAAAGCTCCATGTAGTATCCCAGCACTGGGGAGGCAGAGGCAGAGGCAGGCAGATTTCTGAGTTCGAGGCCAGCCTAGACTACAAAGTGAGTTCCGGGACAGCCAGGGCTACACAGAGAAACCCTGTCTTGAAAAACAAAACAAAAAACAAAAAACAAAAAACAAAAAACAAAAAAAGAAAAGAAAGAAAGAAAGAAAGAAAGAAAGAAAGAAAGAAAGAAAGAAAGAAAGAAAGAAAGAAAGAAAGAAAGGCTGTGGACCTGGCTGCTAGTTGATCCTTAGAGTGGCATTGATTTACTGGCCACTGCTGTAGGCAGAGTCTCATGTTGGTATGACAAAACACCCGATTTTGGTAACTTACAGAAGAAAGGCTTATGTTGGATCAGGATTTGAGGAGAGACAGTCCCTCTGGAGAAGTCATGACAGCAGGCACTTGAAACAGCTGGTTACAATGTGTCTGCAGTCGGGGATGCAGAAAGAGATGAACTTTGGTGCTCAGCTATCTGGGCCCCCAGCTCATCACATGGTGCCACCCACACTGAGGGTGGGTCTTCCCTCCTCAGTTAAGCCTATCTGAAAACACCCTCACAGACCCAGAGATGTGTCTCTGAGGTGATTCTAAATCCAGACAAGTTGATAATGAAGATTGACCCCACAAACACTGAAATGTCTTCTTATTCCACCAGAAGTCTCAGCGCCTAAGATGGGCAGCAATGACCTTCAGTGCCCCGTGCTCCCTCTGCCCCGTAAAGGCTCACCTAGTGAGAACAGCCTTAATGACCCAGAGCAGGAGAAGGAGAAGGCTGACTTCTTCCCACCTATGGAAAGGCTAGACCTGAGTGAGCTCCGAAAATCCAATGCCGCCTCCGAGATATGGCCCAGTAAGGAGGAGATCAGGCGTTTCTGGAAGCTGAGGCAGGAGATTGTGGAAAATGAGCAGGTGGAGACTCAAGAGAAGAAGCTCTTGGCTGTTGAGCTGCCGCCAAATCTCAAGGCAGCACTAAATGTCAAGGAGAAAAAGCACAGGAAGCCATGGCCCGCAGTCAGGTAAGGCTGTGCTGAGGCAGGTTGCCTGACCCACAGAGTTATGCCCTGATCCTCAGAAGCACAGTGTCCGCTTCCTAATGTGCCTGCCTGTTCTAAAACCATTGCTTAGGGTATATTGGACCAGGCCATAGTACAGGAGCAGAGCAGACAGACCAGTGTCACTGAAAACACTTGGCAGAGTAGGACACGAGGCTCATGGGTGGTGTGTGACGCCTGTGCATGCAGCTGATGTGTGTGGGAACTATGTGGTGGTGCGTGTAGAGAGAATGAGAACATGTTCAGACCGGCTCGCACATTCTCCAGAGATATGTCATCGTATCTTGGGGGACATTAATGGGCCTCTGGGGGGTGACAGACTCTTAGAACTGACAGTAACCAGTGGCTTAAGACTCGATCTGGACATTTGGGAAGATATCTACAGAAGTTATGGAGTCTGAGCCTGATAGACTATTGGAGAGCAGCTAGCACTAACTATGCTGTGCTTCTGAACATCGTAAATGTTACTGTGAAGGAGTTTATGTGTACATGTATGGGTATCTTTGCCTCTGTGTGCACATCTGGAGGCTAGAGGATGGCTTCACATGTCTTATTCTGCACCTTGATCTTCGAGTCAGGCTCTCTCACTGAACGGTGCTATTTCTGTTAGTCTATCTGGCCAACAAGCTTCTAGGATCCGTCTGTCTTTGCCCCCGCCCCACAGTGCTGGGCTGGCAGGTGCATGCCCCTGCTGCTGCCTTCTACACGTGTGCCTGGGGGGACAGACTCAGGTCTTCACACCTGAGCAGCAGACATTTCATCCATGGAACCGACTCTGCACTTCCTGGGTTTGAACATTCATCTAAATCTTTAGGCACAGGCATACACACACACACACACACACACACACACACACACACACACGCACACACACAGCTCAGCACAGCCCAAAAGTTCTGGAACCCTGCACCATGGCCTGTGGTGTTGGTGGCCTGGAGCTACTGAAATGTTCTCAATTTGAGTCACAGGCAGTGGGAGCAGTAGCACCCTCCTGTGATGCTTAGGAACCTCTCTCCTCCCCCTAATGCTCACTGCGATGAGTGGTAATGACAATTTATTTTGACAATCATGGTCCACTCTCTAAAAGTACTTAAGTTTGTCTCTCTGTCCAACATAGACACCAGAGTTCAGCCCTGGAAGACTGATGTGGCTTCAGAGGTTGGAACATTCAGTGTGTGAGCACACTCCCTCTGGTTCCCCCTGCAGGCACTGTGCCACCTCCTGGGAATGGGTTAAGGATGCCCTTTCCTATGGACCACAGCTCAGTAACTGATGGGCACCTGGAGGACAGAGTCCTCAACTGACATGGGTCAGTACTGAGGCTTTCTCTGGATTGCTGTAGCTGGGACCAGTGACTATTTCAGTATGCAATGGACCCACCAGGCCTGCTTTAAGCTTTTCTGCTATTTATTAGGGCAGGGGCTGGGGTCTTGGTTTTGGTTTTTTGAGACAAGGTCTTACGCTGTCACCTCCTTTTAAATCTGTAACCTTCTTTTACATCTGCATGTGTTCATCACTGTCCCCCCAAGCAAGCATGCTTACCATCATATAGTTACGTTTTCAGCTATTAACATTTTGTCATTTTAGAAAGAGGTCTACCTCCTTCAAAGGCATCTTGCCCAACCTCCCTTCAACGTACCAAAACACAGTTCATACAAAAAGGATGGAAGACACTCACAAGGCGGCTATTCAGGAGCTCCAGGAGAAGGAGACAGTGCTGGAGCAACGGAGGAGGTGCGCCTGGGCTGGGATAGCGTTAGGATTGGGAGACCTCCCAGTGGTCAACCATGTTGGTGTGGTTTTGTTTCCAGCCTCACCAAGGGACTGATGGCTTCAGTTCTCCTAGCCAGGTTGGGTCAGTGTCCCTCATTTGGAAGCCCTTGCTGGCACATCTCTCATGTCCTACAGTTCTCTGAGAGGCCCAGGCTCTTGCCCAGACCTTCAGAGACTCCTTGTGGGATTTGCACAGCATGATAGCTAGTGGGTATCCTTTGAGCAGTTGACTGTCCCGTACCTCCCCAAGGCCTGCCTGCATTTTCCAAGTGCCTTAGCTCTTTGCCCATCCCCACCCCCACCCCACCCCCACATACACACTCAGGCCAAGTACCTTTCTCCTCCTCTGCCCATCCCTAGGGCCTGCCATCATATCTAAGGAATGCTCTTAGAAGTGACCGGCCACCTGTGAACTTCTCATGTCGGTGGCACACTAACACCACTGACACATTCCCTACCCTTCCGTTCCTTTCGTCTAGCTTGTCACCCCCACCATTCTCAACAGCTATTCTCCTCTGCCTTTGTAGCTCTACTGACAACCCAGCTGTGTCCGGTTATGGACACCCTCCAGCCAGCCGGTATGGATCACATCCACAGTACCACAGGGCCCCAAACCTCATGGTTGGGTTTGGCCAGTGGGGGATCCCAGTGGATTTGTACGCACTGGTTAAAGCAAGGATGGACTCTCTATGTCCTTAGCTTCTGTGAACTTCCTAATCATATCCCACATGCTGCTTTTGACTTCATCTTCTTTCCTATTTAGTTATATTTTTTTCTTACTGTCCCTCCCCTGTCCTGTCAGGATTAGGGATCCTGGTCACACAGGCACATGTCCCTGAAACCTCCCACTCCTCCCCTCTGAAGCCTGGCTATAAATAAACCTCCTGAGGCCACAATCAGGAAGTCTGCCTCTGTTTGTCTGGGACCTAACTGGGGACACACTGCCCACAAGCAGCATTCATGGTAGCCTATGGCTGGCAGCATAGCAGACACCCTAGAGTCAGTTTCCTCTTCCACAGTGGGCTGTCCCCTTTGTTGAGAGCATGCAGTGTATACAAAGAACCGGTGACTTCTCTCCATTGTCCTACCTCTGTTTTATGCCCCCTTGCTGAGCAGCTCACTGGGGGGCGGGGGCAGGCACCCTCACTTTCCCAATTAGGAGCTTCCTGAGGGGTGTACCTTGGGATGGAGAAGTAGCTAATGAAATGGGAGTCCCTTGTCCAGGGGCTAAGCAGAAGATTTGGAGCACGTCTAAGCACTGGGGGCTAGGGACTTGGACCATCCAGGCCGGTGGCAGGACACCTGGGAGGAGGTATAGAGGAGAACCCAGCTCTATACACGTTGGAACCCAAGAGACCCTGGAAGTTCTAAGGCACCTACACAGGAGATGGAGCTCAGGGAAAGAGAGATGGGGAGACCCAGACCAAGGCAGGAAATGCATGAGCTAGTGCCCAGGTGCCTCTCTCTGAAGAGGGCAGGAAGAGGCTGATCTGGAACAGGATTTGGGGTACCAGCCATGGAGCTGATGTCTGGAGAAGATTCTAAGAGGAAGGTGTACTTGGGGCAGGTAGCAGAGGTGGCTTTAATGTGACAAGGCTTCATTCCATCCCTACCACTCTGGACACGGTGAACATTCTGCATCCCTAGAAGCTCACTTGGTCCCCCTGGGAGTCCAGTGAGATGGAAGATGTGTGTTATCAAGTATCTGAGAAGCTGCTGTGACCCTCAGCAGGTTCTGCAACCTGTGATGCAGTGCCATGACCTAGCTCATCCTCCCTGGGCAATGGGACTTGGGGAGCCCGGCTGCCATAGCAAGGTATCAGCCTGTAGCACGAAGGGCAACCTACATCCAGGGGCTTTCAGTTGGGATCTGCTTACCCCAGTCTCTGCTCAAAGTGTTTTGGAAGAAGCCCAGCTGAAGGAGGGGGAGGGGAGGGAAAGGCTACCAGTCTCTCACTGTAGACAGACAGACAGACAGACAGACAGACAGACAGACAGACAGACAGACAGACAGGAGGCTTAGTGAAGCTGAAATGACAGACCTTGTCAGCTCTGCTTGAAGTAACTTGTAGCTGTGACTTTAATGTGACCATGCTTCTTCTCCAGAGACAAGAGAGCTCTGCAGGAGTGGCGAGAGCAGACCCAGCTCATGAGGAGCAGGAGGGAGCTCAGTAAATTCCAGCCTCCACATAGGAACATGGTACGTGGCAGACGAGGTGGCTCTGGTCCCCTGTGTGGGCAGGGCGAGGCTCACACACAATTTCCAGGCTAGTCCTCTAAGTCAGGGGTGCTGCACACAGCCCCACCCCGTGAGCAGCACTGCAGCTGCCCTGGCCCTTGAAGCTGCCCTCGGCCTGCTGACTACTGGTTCCATCTGAAGGACTCGGTGCCCAAACCTGAGGGGGGAAAGAGCAAACCACTAAGTTGAGATGTGTCTGTGGGCGTCACCCTCTGAAGTCTGCACCCATGTGCCAGCCATGTTGGGACCTAAAGAACAGTGGCCTTGCAACTTATCCTCGACCCCAGGGTCCCCATGAGACTGTGTCTCACAGGGTGCCTGTGCAGCACCCCTTGCAGATCCTGGTCCTGTAGTGCACAGGGGGCAATCGGCCCCAGGGAACTGGCTGCTCCTCCAGAATGTACCCGGCGTCCTCTGTGCTTGGGTCTAGACAGGCAGCGTGCTTCTTGGCTTGTTTACAAGTATTTCCTCAAATTTTTTTTTCTAAAAATACTCACTGTGTCTGGCCAGGTGGCAGCAGTGTATGCCTTTAACCCCTGCGTTTGGGAGCAGAGGCAGGTGGATCTTTGTGAGTTCAAGGTCAGCTTGGTCTACAGAGTGAGTTTTGGGACAACTAAGGCTTCACAGAGAACCCCTGTGTCAAAAACAAAAACCAAAAACAAGACAAAAACTGACTTCCCATGTCCAGCAAGCCATTGGTTAAGGCAGTAGCTGGGGAAGGTCCCAAGGCTTTGTGTAGTCTGCTCTCACCACTCTGCTGGCCTGCTGATGAGGTCAGTGTGCACAGTTCAAATCTTTAAAAAAAAATTTTTTTTTTTAGAACTTATAGTGAAGTTCCAGAGTCAACGCAGAGTTCCACACATCCCTCCTCTCTTCCTTTGATGCTGATATTGTCCCAGGTCACAGAGCAGCACTCAGAGTAGACATGCCTAGTGCTGCCCTGCTCCAGTGGGGTCCTCTTCTCAACTAGTATTCACGCTGTGCTGTCTGGCGTGCTCTGGCTGGACCCTTGTGTCTCACTACGTCTTCCCTGACCTGATACCTGGGGCTAGGGGTTCTTATCAGTTGTATCTCCATCTGGTTTCACTTCCTAGGGTTTAGTGACAGATTTGTATTAGGAACATGGATGCCACAAAACAACCATTGTATCTTTCTCTGAGCAGCTGGGCACTGGTTCACATGTACCCGGCTATGGTAGTTTGAATGAGAATGACTTTCAGAGGCTCATATATTTTAATACATGGTCCACAGTGGGTAGAACCCTTTGGGAAAGACTAGGAAATGTGGCCTGCCTTGTTGGAGGAGATCTCACCAGGGCTGGGTTTTGAGGTTTCAAAAGCTTTACCATTCCCAGTTATAGCTCTCTCTTTTCCTCTTTCCCTCCCTCCCTCCCTCCCTCCCTCCCTCCCCCTCTCTCTGCTTCATGGTCATCTTAGTGTGTAAGCTGCCAGCTACTGTCCCTGTGCCATGCCTGCCTGCCTGCTGCCAAGCTCCTTACCGTGGTGGCCATGGTCTAACCCACTGAAGCCATAAGGAAGCAAGTTTAGTATTGGGTAGTAAACACTTCCTTTTATAAGTTGCCTTGGTGGTGGTATCTCTTCACAGCAAAAGAAAACTAAGACCGCAGCCTTGATCCCTTTTGGGATAGCATGTTTATCCCTTGCAGTCATGCTGGCCTCGCCTCCAGACTCCAGTTCTTAACTGAGCTCTCCCAGAGCATCTCTACCAGGTCAGCAACAAATCTGTAGGGGGGGGGGGCTTGCTGACCACCTGCCATGCCCCTTTGTCACTGACTTCTAGTGCACCTTGCCTGAAGCAGAGACCTTTGTCACCAAATCTGTAGGGGGGCCTTGCTGACCTTGCCTGAAGCAGAGACCTTTGTCACCAAATCTGTAGTGGGGCCTTGCTGACCTTGCCTGAAGCAGAGACCTTTGTCACTGATGCCTGGTGTGGCTAGTCCACAGTAGGGCTGGGCAGCTGATGGCTGAGTAGGGCAGGCTGCTCTCCAACTCAAACAATGGTTTGTTATCTTAAGAAACAAGAAAAAGAAAGAAACAAACAAACCTTGGAAATGTTTGCTACTGTAGAATGTCACAGGAGAGTGACAGAAAGCACAGGGTAGGGATTTCAAATTCTGATGTAGGTAGGGTCCCTTGGCGGTGTGGGTCCCCTGCTCATGGCCAGTAGAGACAAAGGTCTGCCATCTCCTGGGATGGAAGGTCAAGAGATTTGGACTCCTCCAACTCAAACAGGACCTGTCACCTCATGTCATGTACACTTCTTACCCAGGAAGCCTTTCTCAGGATCTTCCTAAATGATGTCGTGAGGACCACAGAGGCTTTCGGG
Source organism: Mus pahari (assembly GCF_900095145.1). NCBI lineage: Eukaryota > Metazoa > Chordata > Mammalia > Rodentia > Muridae > Mus > Mus pahari. Next base: position 108,595,653 of record NC_034590.1, read on the forward strand.
GAAAGCATGCTGTAAGCTAGCCTCGGTCCCTCTGTTCATCCTGAAGGTCCACCATGGTACTGCCTTCCGCACTGTGTGCGATGTCAGAGAGGAGTGTGTGTTCCTTACTCCTTTAACACTACATTGTACTATGCCAAGTGTTCACTTTAGTGTCCATCATTCTTTCTATATTCCCCAGATTTTTCATGTGTACAAAAAAATGAAAAGTACTTTTATCAGCCAGGCAGTGGTGGTACACTGATTTAATCCCAGCACTGGGGAGGCCAGCTTGGTCTACAGAATGAGTTTCAGGACAGCCAGGGATTTATTTCTTTCTTAAAAAGAAAGAAATAAAGAGAGAGGGGGGCTGGAAAGATTACTTAGGTGTTACAACAAACACTTGCTGCTCTTGCAACCTGGCTTCAGTTCCAAATACCCATAAGGTAGCTTACAACCATCTCTACTTCCAAGGGATCCAGTGACCTCTTCTAGCCCCCTTGGTAACCAGGCATACTCATGGTACACATACATACATACAGGCAAAGAACTCAGTACACACAAAGTAAAAACAAAAATCTCTTTTTTAAATTTTTTTTTAAAAGAAACCAAAGATTAAGGGAGAAATAGGGAGAGGATGTGACAGGCAGTTCCCAAGAGAAACCCCAAATGGCTGGAGGAGTGGGTTCATGGTGTGTGAGCTACTCTACCAGTCCAGCTAAGAGCCCTGCACTTCAAGCAGTCTGTGAGTACAGCCCCCAGCAGCCTCCTGGAAGTTCATCTCAATAACAGGACAAGCAGATGGAGGATGTCTCCCAGGTGATGAGGGCTTTCCTAGCACCCTCAAAGCCCTGGGGCAGAGCCCCAGCACCACAGAAGCTAGGGACTGTCTTGTGATGCAATCCCAACACTTGGAAGGCAGAGACAGGAGAATCAGCTAAGGATGGAGTTTGAGGCCACATGAGGCCTTTTCTCAAAAAGCAAACAAACAAGGTGGTGTCTTTGGCGACTCCATCGGTTCACTCTTCAGAGATGACAACAGTCTAATAGGCGCAGTGAGCAAGGATGCTTGGTGGTGCATTTTGTCATCTGCAGAAACATCTGCAGTGGGGACTAGAAGGTGTGTCCCTGTGGCAGCCTAGGGGGAGTTCTCAGCCTGTATGGGCTTCTGCAGTTGGGCAGGAGGTCACTAGAGGGTGCTAGGGTGCTGAGCACGGCTGGAGGCTGCTGGGCGGAGCTGATGCTCCAGCCTTGAGCACTGAGTGCCAAGCCCGAGTACTCACCACATGTGAGGAAATGCCTTTGCAGCTTGGCTCCAGACTGAGCCCCCTTGCCTTTCCCATGCTTCTTGTGACCCGTGAGTGTGTAGGTCGTAGCCTGTGCAGGCACAGCCTGGTAAAAGACTTCTGAGACTGGACACTGGTAAGACTCCAGGTCTACCACCCTATTCAGAAAAAGCTTATATTTCTCTTCTCTGTGTTGTTCTGAAGCCTGGCCTGTAACCTTTGAGCCCGCCCCCTCACCCCCCACCTCCCCCACCCCGGGCCTCCATAGGGATTGTGTATTTGCCTTCTCTTGTAAAGCTGGTGAGAACCTGCCCCAGTCACCGACTCCAGGGCCTAAAAGGTTGCCCAGTTTTCAAGCACTTACATTTTTGTTGTTGTTCATAGAGAATAAGGTATTTGGATGATTTTTTCTTGCCTATATTTTTCTGTAATAGTAAATGTATGTAGGTGAGCCCCACCCCCAACACATGCCTTTAATTTTTAAAGCAAGTAATGTCTGACTTTAATGGGGAAGAAAAACAATCACCTGGACTTACCATCATGCATTTCTTTCTGCCGGAATTTCTTTGGAAGACTTTTGATCTCCTGTGGCGAAACAGCTGTCATAGTCTGCAAGCATGCAGAATTCTGTTGTGCCCCAGCCCTGTGCATCTCCGGGGTGGGGGATGGCTGTAAAAGAAGGGTGTGGTGGCTCCTGTCCCCTCACTGTATCTTCCTGGGTTGCAGGCCTTTCAAAGTGTCAGGCATGCTGGATTTGAACTGCGCGTGCTGGCAGATAAGATTCCAGCTCTGGAAATCTTCTGCTGCTCGGGAAGGGGAGATGCAGGGAACTGATAGGAGGCAGGGTCTGGCTGAGTTCAAAGTCCACCCTTGCAGGGAGATAGTGCATAGCAGGGGCCCTGGCAGGAAGCTCCCTCCCCCTCTGCTACTCAGTCTCACTCCAGCAAGTCAGCCAGGGAGTCTCACACCCTGCCTCCCCGTGCACGTACCCTGCACATTGCAGACAGACACATGCATACTTAAGGTCCAGAATCCGAGGCTGAGTTAGTTCCCCACCTCATTCCCTGGAGGCAGCAGGGTTAGCAGCACTCATCACGTGGTCCTCGTTGCCCTTACTAGCATGTCCTATCCAGGCACATCTGCTTGCCTGGAACTGCTGAAACAGCTTTGGGTGTGGGTGCCATCTAATGGCTCTGCGGGAAGCTGACCATTATGGCAGAAGACCTGGGAGGAAGATAGAAATGTCTCTAGTCTTTAACCACTAAGATGTTAGAAGTTATTTCTCTGCCAGTGAAATGAGCCAATTCAAGCCAGACTGGATGATACTAAATGCAGGTTTATTAGGAAGCTGCTCTCAAGTGAGTTCACTAGCCTCAAGGACCAAGGCCAGGGAAATCATCATGGGGAAAGAGGGGATGAGAGATGGAGGAGAGAGAGAGAGAGAGAGAGAGAGAGAGAGAGAGAGAGAGAGAGAGAAGAAGAAGAAGAAAGCCTGGAATGTGGGTCTAATGGGAGCCACCTGC
>NC_034590.1:108598523-108607529 GCF_900095145.1 Mus pahari
GAAGAAGAAGGAGGGGGAGGAGGAGGAGGAGGAGGAGGAGGGGGAGAGGAGAGAGAGAGCCCAGAGTTGGGGGGCAGGGTATGCCAGGTAGGGACTGAGGGATTCAGGGAAAACCTGGAAGCCAGGTCTGCTTTAATGTGTAAAATATGCACCTAAGTCTCTTGTCCCAGGGTCCAAAACCAAATATGAAGTTTCCTTGCCTCCAATATTAAGAGTAAACAAGACAGCTCAGGTCCTGAAGGAGCCAGGATTAGGGCTGAGTCTTGCTTGGCTCTTGAGACTGAGCAGAGCAAAGAAGGTACAGGCAAGCCTGGTGTGGTGGTGCACACCTTTAATCCCAGCAGGCAGATTTCTGAGTTCAAGGCCAGCCTGGTCTACAGAGTGAGTTCCAGGACAGCCAAAGCTACACAGAGAAACCCTGTCTCAAAAACAAAAAAGAAAAAAAAATGTTAAAAGAAGGTACAGGCACTGGGTAGGCATGAGAAGCTGGAAACAGACAGGAGATCTCTTGGGTCATAGTCAGAGGAGAATTTGGAGACTAGCCTGGATTTGATAAGTCTGTGACTTGGGAGTAGAGAGGCCCTGGAGGAAGGCCACAGCAATCAGGAGACAAGGTGACCCAGGCTATAGGGCAGAAGGCAGGGTTGCTGCCAGTCCAGTGTCTCCGCGGACTACAGTGGGTAAGGAAGGCCAAATAGGGTATGGGTGGCTGTAAAGCTTGAGTGTCATCAGGCTGTCTAGAAATAAGAGGTGTGCCTGGGGTGGAGGCTGTGAGGAGTGGGCTGTTTTCATGACTCCAAGTAACCCCTTAATATTACAGAGAGCACATAATTCTCTGCTCTGGGCCGGGCCCATCTCCCCATGCCCTGTTCCCACAGCTCAGTGAGATCAGAGACGAGGGCCACTGTGGCAACATGGCAAAAGGGCTGTGGAATGTCCTGGAGACACACTGAGAGCACTGTTGAAAGATCTAGCACTACTTGGCCTTGAGGGCTGGAATGTGTGTGTGTGTGTGTGTGTGTGTGTGTGTGTGTGTGCACACGCATGTGCATGTGACTATGCCAAATAGCACATCTGGACATGCCCTGGTATCCCTCAGAATGGGGGGGACAACGGAGACACCTGTAGGTTTATCACCTGTAGATATGTAGATATGTAGATCCATGGCCAGCAACGCTATCCTGCTGGCAGGCTGGCCAAGTTTAAGGCCTGTACTTGGTATACTCAGTTTGTATCAGCACTTATGTATTAACTTGAAGCTTTGTGATTTTAAAGCTAATTCACACCTGTATGAATGACTTGGGTTAGCCGTGTGTCTTCTGTCATGTGACAGACTCTCAGGGTATCCTGGGTCAACTCTAGCAACCTTGAGCATACCAGTGTTCCTTGGTCAACACTGCTTGTACTCCAACCTGTGCTGTCGGGGCCTTTGAGCAATGTGGGGATGTTGGTAAAGAATGTCCTCTCCTCTGTGTAGACCCTGGGTGGCCTAGCAGGGTGGAGGGAAAGCTCACGAGCCTGGCAAGTGGGCCTGAGGTAAGAGCAGCCTCCTCGCCCATTGATGGGAATACCTTGTTGTGGTTTCTTTTAGATGGCATTGAAGATTCCCTTTGCCACAGATATGACAGACTATGAGAAAATGCCAGTGAGCCCATTTGAGAAAGTGAAGCCCAGCGGAGAGGGGACAGCACAAAAGACTATAGAAATAAGGTTAGTGACAGTTGTGTATTCTGGGCTCCCCAGCTGAGTGCCTCTGAGTGTCCAGCCCTATGTGAGTACTCAGCACAGTGAACAATCTGGGAAGACATGGTCCCTGCTCTTGGATTGGAGTTCTATCACCCTGCCAGATGATCAGGAAGTCTTAGAAGACCCCCCCCACACACACACACACAGGGGTACTCCTGTAGCCCCACCCCCAGTCCTGCCCCAGCTATTCCAGTGCCTGAGCACTTGTCTCACCCCTATCCCTGACCTTTCAGCCCTCAGGGCTACCCCTAACCTTCCCATAGTGGTATGTTGGGTATGGCTTCTGCCAAAAGAAAGACAGGAAAACCCATGAGAAGGCCAGTTCATGGTACCTTAGGATTTGACGTCCTAGTATCAGAACCCCTGTCCAGAGGAACACTAGGCTACTAACAAGGATAGTGGAATGTCAATTGGCCAGTTGGCAGACCCATCTGTAGCTCAGGACAGCTATAAAAGACCCAACTGGGGAGGGGAGAGATCTGAGCCAAGCCACTGAGACCCTGGAGAAGCATTGCAGTGTCCAGTGCAGGTAGCAGAGAGCTAAGTGTGCAGGATGGGATGGGAAGGGGTTCCCTGCATTAGCCAGAGAGGTTCCTGGCCTCTTTCTGCCATTCTAAATCATTGCATCTACAGTCAAGAAATAGTAACCTTAGAGTCATAGTTAACAGAGATAGAAATGCGTTTAAAAATCTCAGGTCAATGAGACATTCTGCTCTGTCTAAAGTTTCAATAAATCTAGTAAATCTGTTTTACCCAAGAAATGCTGTTCTCCACATGCAGAGAACCAGCTCCTAGCTACCCACAGCCACACATGGACTTGAGGGATTTATGTTTATGTGTATGGGTGTTTTGCCTGCGTGTGTGTCTGTGTACCTTGTGTGAATAGTGCCCGAGGAGACCAGAAGAGGGTGTCATATCTTTTGTAACCAAGTTACAGGTGGTTATTAGCCACCACGAGGGTCCTGGGAACTGAACCTAGTTCCTATGCAAGATCCACAGTGCTCTTAACTTCTGAGCTTGCTCTCCAGTCCCAACTGGAGGGTGTTTAAACATAGTGGCTGTGTGGATAAAGACATTGCCTCAAGCCCAGCATCTCTAGGGGGAGGCAAGGAGCCATGCCATAGCTACCTGGTGCCTCAGGAGGGCTAGTGGACTTCGGGGGAAAGGTACTGTCCCTCTGATTGCAATGGGCACTTCTAGCCTAAGGTCAGCATTCAAACAGTAAGCCTCTGTGTTCCAGTGCCTCACCATTGGCAGAGCTGGAGGACAAGATAAAGCAGCACACACAGCAGATCCGCGCTCGAAGTTTCCTGGGTACAAACCCAATGCAAGACATTAAGACGGCCAACCAGGACCTGGAAACTGTGAGTATCTGTTGCCTGTTTGGGAATGTGTCACTAATGGAAGGGAATCCTTTATACCACTGCAGAGTACATACCCTCTAACCATGTGTTTCATCTATGCAGTGTCTGTAGTAGGTGCAGAGGGCAGCTCCAGAAAAAATAGCCTGGCCACATTTTTGAGTCCTCAGCTGCACCAGACATAATGGGATGAACATAGCTTAGGGCCTTTGAGGATAGGGATGGGCATCAGGTCTAGAACTGGTCTACTCCGTGAGTCTGTGGAGTCATTGTTTAAGGCCTCACACCCAGATGGTCGTTGAAGCCCTGTGCTGGCTGAAAGGGAACTGTTTGGAAAGGGCTCATTGCTGTAGCCTAGAGAGAGAACACTGTGCCAAATTCACAGGGATCCGTATGACCATGTCCCTGAGCTCCTACACAGAGCAAATAGTGCCCCTAAACTCTCCCCCAGACTCTTGAAGTTAAATCTCATCCCTCCATAGTTATTGACATCATCAGCATCCGCCCTGTGCCTCAGTGTCCCTGCTTGTGAGAGAAGCACAGAGCAGAAGCCCTTCCTGTGCTGACAAGAAGCTGCTGGAAGCAAGCAGAGGTTTTGTGATAGTGGTATCTGGATGCCCACAACTCCGCCATTGCCTAGTTCCGGGTCAGTCTGGCACTGGCTCAAGACCAGGCTTTTCTGACAGCTTGTCTGCGGCTCCATGTCTATTCTGTCCAGATAGACAAAAGTAGACCCTGGCCTCAACCCCACCATGAGGTGGAATCTTCCAAGTCAGCGCTGCACATTTACAGCCAGACTCATCACCACTCTCCACAGCCAGAAAACCAACAACCAACCAACGGAGCTGCTCTTCTAGACAGGCACAGTGGAGGCAAAACAGCTTTGAGGTGAAAACCGTGGATGCCCAGTCACACTTGCAGGGAGTCTGCAGCCTTGGGCTCTGGCTTCCCCCAAGAAGCCACACCCCTGGTTTTCAGTCACTGTTATCTGACCTTTGGCATAATAACTGAGCCAGCAAAGTTTTATAAGAAGAAAGTCCCTGGAGATATAGTATTAAGAGCATGGAGAGAGAGAGAGACAGAGACAGAGACAGAGACAGACAGACAGACAGACAGACAGACAGAGAACCGGCTAGTTGTGAGATTTACCCTATAGAACCCCAGAACACAAGAATGCAAACCTAGGCCAAATCCTAGCATAGATTTGGTTCCAAATCCCACTCCTAGCAGAGAGGCTATTGGCAAGCGATAGGTGTATGAGGGAGGATGCCCTAGGGGGTCTGCCCCCAAGTGATGGTGTAGCCCCTGGCCAATCCACCATGCCTCAGTGAGCCACACATCCACAACTATTTGGGAAGCACAAATTGGTCTTAATGAGATTTCTAGTGGGGGGACACAAAGTTAGGTGGGTCGGGGGTGTGGATCTGGGGAGAATCGGAAGAGGGGGAAAATATGATGAAAACATGATGGACAAAATTTTCAAAGAACTAATACAAAAGTTAAAAAAAAAAAAAAACATATGCAAACCTGGAGACAGTAGGTAAGAGCTGAGAGTCTGTCCCTGGGCAGTCACCACTGTCTCCACTGACCCACCCAGCAGAACCTGACCTTCCTGGGGAGTCAGGTGTGGTGACAATGGCCATGTGACGCCTGCCTGAGCTCTGGAAAGGACCTGTCACCCAGGTGAGCAGGTCCTGGGATCCTAGGGACCTGGAAAGGGAGCCATGACTCCATGGCTATCCAGCTGTCTCTGTCACAAAGCCTCTGCTCTCCCCCAGCCGGATAGGCTGCCCCTGTCAAGGCAGGAAGAACCTTCCTTACTCTCCTGACAAACAGACTACACAGGTATTCCCTGGAACCGACCTGATTCAGAGTGGCCAGTGGGTGCCCAGCGACATCTATGAGGTCTGGAGATAATGGGATCTTCTCCTGATGGATGGGGAACCAGCCTGCACCCAGCCGGCAGGAGAGGCCTCAGCAAGCCTGCAGGAAAGCCAGAAGGAAAAAACAGATAACAAGTTTAAGAAACACACAGTAGGGCTGGAGCACTGCTCCTCCTCTGGAGGACCCAAATTCAGTTCCCAGCACCCACATGACAGCTTGCGACCATGTTTAACTCCAGTTCCAGAGGACCCAGTGCCATCTTTGACCTCCCTTGGCACCAGGCACTCAGGTGGTACACATACTGCAGGCAAAAACTCATGCACATAGGACAAACACATCTACAAAATGTGAAGAGCAAGATGATGATGATGATGACAACAGTGATGATAGCATTAGTTCCTGGGCACTGGTAGAAACACAGCAAGTGCCTGGAGATGAGATTAAATAAATGCCCCAGGAAGCACAATGTAAAGAAAAGGGGATGTGAACAACAGAGTTGAAACCAGATTTTAAGGCAACAACAACTAGAAGATTGGTCCAGGAGGTTCAGCATGTGTTAGCATATTCCAGGAGATGCCAGAGCAAGTGAAGGGAACATTTAAAAATAAAAAATTAGCTTCTCTAACATGTGTGAAACCCCGAGGCTGCTCTGCAGCGCACAAGACATGCTGCCACATGCTTACAATGCCAGGGCTTAGGAGTAGAGGGAGGAGGATAAGGAGTCCAAGGTCATGCTTGCCTACATAGTGGGGCACAAGCTACAGCCTACGTAACACCCTGTCTCAAAAGAGAACAAAGCACAGTTAGAGAAAGGGTAGGCTGCCTGTTAGGAGCTTGAAGTCCTGACCAAGGACTGAACAATCCCACTGCCAGAGTGATCATGGAGGATGAGGCCAGAGCAGCAGAAATGATGCCATTGGGGACACGCAGGCCCACAAAAGTGTCATGTTCTGCCCAGCCTCTCCAGAGGACACAGAATAAATTCTGCCCTCAGAGGTTGTCTGAAAGGGAGAAGCAGAGCAAGGAAAAGAAAAGAAGGGAAGGGAAGGAAAGGAAAGCCAGAAGACCTTATTTGCCAGGGGACCAGAGGACGAGAGCACCTGGTTGAGAGGCAGGTTTGTCCAGGAGCAGAGGCTTAGGAGCGGTGTCCAGTTCGGAAACACTGAGTGACAGGCACAAACTGAGGCTCTGCGAGGTAGATGCTAAGCAGCCAACAGCAATGCTGACTGGAGTGGGGTGGACCTGAGAGCAGCCACACCCACAACTGGGCTGAGGCTTCTGCGGGGCGGGGGCATCTCTGGGACTGGGCCAAGATGGGCTGGACTTGAGGAGACCAGCGGAAGGGGTGAGGGTGACCTAAGGATCAGGCAGCTGGCCACAGCAGACAGACACTGGGCAGGCAGAGGTAAGAAGAGCCCACCTGTGACTACCAGGCTTCTCCTGTGTGTTCACTGTTTCCTACTTGGCAGGTGGGCTGGGGAACAGGAAACACAAGGCACACACCTGACTCAGGCTGGGCAGTTTCCTTCCTTGGCCCTCTCTGGCTGGCTGGCTCAGCTCCTGGGCAGTTAGAAACTTTGGCTGGGATTATGTTTTGGGTGATGTCCCACCACAAGCCATGGCAGTGTGGTACCAGGGGGGTACCAGGGGTACCAGCCTCAGCGGGTTTCTCTTTTTTCCCCATTCATACTGCTGCCTGCACAGGAGTCTTGGGGGACATGCTGGGGGGACTCCGTGGCAAGTGGCTCACAAGATTGCTAAAATTGTGGAAAGGGTGGTACAAGAACTACCAGATGTCCAGGTTGTGTGGCCCCTTCACTCCACTGAGGCGACTACACTAAGATGCAGTCTGTGGGTGTTTGGGGAAAAGGTATTCTGAGTGCACACTGTACATACCCCCTATGCACCAAAATAGGGGTTCATTTGTCATGTCTGATCTAACTTACACCTCTTTCTCTTCTCCCCAAAGACTAAGAAACTTCAGGAGGAGTTAAGGAAACTGAAACTGGAGATGACCTTGAACAAAGACCATCCATTTCCATCTTTCACTGGAAACCTTTCACTTCACCCACCAGCATCACAGCCTCAAAATATATTTTTTAACACAAAATACTAGGAAAGTAGTGCTGTCAGCAGGGATGACAAGTACCTCCCACAGTGAGGAGCTGCTGTCCCCTATGTGGTGTGGGGACTGGCCTGGATGACAACTAGTGGGTCTCCAGCTGCCCCACAGGCTACAGCTTTTAATAGACCAGATTCCTTTCTGAGGCTATAGAAGGTTTAGCTGCATTAAAAGGAAGAATGCTGTAAGCAAGCCAAACTGTTCTCTTCTGTCGCTGTTTCCACCAATCAGGTTGACAGAGGCCTCCAGCCAAGCCACAAGGGTGTCCTAATTTCCATTGATCCATGGGGAGGGGAGGCTGCTGGCCTGACTTCTGCAGCTCCATCTTTGTTCAGATGGGGCTTAGTGGGGCATGTTATCCTGTTCAAACCAGTGTCCTCTGGCTTGACCCTTCGTTTACACAGGGACAGTGACACCTAGCCCCAGTCATGTCTCTGCCCTGTAGGATCCCTGGGAAACTGCCCACCCCCAACTTTTAAATCTACTCTTGATACCACCCCACCTCCCTAATCCTTCTGCCACTCATTTGGAGGCTGCATGGCAAATTGCAGCTCTGAATGTGACTATAAACTCAAGGCTTTTTCTTCAGCATGTTAGGGATAGACAGAACACTATTCAGGCTTTCTGTTTCCTCTTGTGTAAGTTCTGGTTAAGACTTGAATTGATCCTGACAGAACCCCTGGCTTCTAGATCCTTTGGAGTATCTATGGAACTTGAACTTCCCTCTTGTAGATTCTGGGGATGGTCTAAGATGAACACTCCTCTCCTGAGCTGGGGTAGCCCCTCACCCTGGGAAATTGAGGGTATCAAGGTGGGGTGGTCCCTGCCTTCTAGTGGATGTTGAATGTTTGAATGGATATAACCCCTCTCCTGGTAGATTTGGGTCAGAGGGTGGTCACTTCCCTCCTGGCTTCTACTCTGCTGATGTGTTTGTCTGAGCACATAACCAGGGAACATGGAGTCCTCTTTTGAATTTATTAGACTTATAAACAAAAAGAATTTGAGAACATATTTGAAGGGTTAGAGCGATGGCACAGTGGATAAGACCAGTGGCTGCTCTTCCAGAGGAGCCAGCCACACAGCAGCTCACAATCATCTGTAATTCCAGTTCCAGGGGAACCAAAACCCCCTTTCTGGTGTCTGTTGGCATAAGGTACTTACATCATACATGTAGGCAACACACAATAAAATAAAAGTAATTTTAAAAAACAGACTTGGAAGGAAGCTCAAGGACCATTTTATTAGAGTTTGAGAAAAAAAATCAAGGCAGGAAAGCTGGAAATCACAGTCGCTTCTGGGACATGGGAAAGCGGTAGGAAGAAAGCCGTTCCTGTAGTGTGTGTGTGTGTGTGTGTGTGTGTGTGAATTCTTCCATTATGTGGAATGGAGTTTAGGGTGTCAGGCTTGGCAACACATATCTTTACTGGCAAAACCATCTTCCTGGCCCATGAGACATTGTTTTAAAATTAGTGATAGTCAGCTCTGAGCAGCTACATGGGGGTGGGATGGACCTTCAGAGAAGCATGAGAATGCCCTGGGGTTAGTGCAGACAAGCTTAGCAGCTTGGCTGACTTCAAAAAAAGACATAGGAAGAGGGAGAAGGGGGCCAGGGAGATGGGTCAGCTGTAAAGCATGCTTGCTGATAAGCCTGATGGTGACTTTAGTCCCGAGAGCCCACGTGGTAGGAAAGAACTAGCTTCCTTGTGGCCATCACAGTGCCATGGCTGGTACACACTGGTGTGCACATACACACCAAGATGTTTACATTCTTTTAATTAAAAGAGGACCTTGTACTCGAGCGGTGGTGTACTCAGGTGAAGGCAGGTGGGTCTCTCTGAGTTCTAAGCCAACCCTGATCTAAAGAAGTTAAACCAGGAGGAGGAGGAGGAGGAG
>NC_034590.1:108607620-108656727 GCF_900095145.1 Mus pahari
AGGAGGAGGAGGAGGAGGAGGAGGAGGAGGAGGAGAAAGACAAATGATGCTTTTTGAGTTAGAACTCAGAAAAACAAAACAGGCAGCAGAGGTCTATAAGCAGCTACAATGAGGGAGGCTCTCAAGGCCGGAATAGTGCGAATTCTCATCGCAGAGAGAGTTATTCCTCCCATCTTCCAGCTAATTTTTTTAATAAAATAGCTATGCTTTTCCGAGCTCTGTTGCCTTCACCTTCCTCTTCATATGACACTTTAAATCCCAACTAGTTCCCAAAAATGTTAAAGTACTAGTGAACCATGGTTAAGGGTCACTCGTGTATATGTCCTTCAAATATAGCCTCACTCTATTGGGATAGAAACTTAAAATTTTGGGCAGAATCTCACAAAGATGACCATAAAAATTTTACATTAAGTACTAAACTTCCACATAATTCTTGTGACCTCTGTTAACCTATCCAGTGCACACCAGGAGCCATCTTGTTCTTAGGTACTGAAGAAAAGGTTCCTCAGCAGCTTCTGAGACATAAGTTCAGACATCACCAAATTCATCTTATTGTAAGGACGCTTGAGTGTGACTCTCAAGTGGACCACACACATGCTTGGGTCTGTCTCCTTCTTTTCCTGAGTGTCTTTCCCTTCCCACACCCCACTCACTACTTCAATGTTAAAATCACCCCAACTCAGATCCATAGTAAAATGGATCTCTGAAATCAGGCTGCTTGGAGTGGCAGTGTGGGACTGTGTTTCCAGCCCCTGCTCTTCTGCTGCAGACAGGCAGCCCCCTACTCCATCCCCATCCCCACCCCCTCCAAGGCCACACAGAAGACTTCAGTCTTAACCAGAGTCCCGGAGTCCATCCCCTTAGCCAGCACTTTTCTGGCACGTTCTCTTCCTAGTCTTGAGCTATTTCTTAGTGGGAGAATGCCACAATTATCCAGACGTCTAGGTATAGGGTCTCATCAGAGCAGCCCTTGCAGGATGACCAGAAGGGGCCAGTCCAGTTTCCCAAAGCTCTATGATCTGTGGGGGTCCAGGATGTTTAGCTACAGAGACTACATGAGGCCTTGCCATGGATGACATTCAGGGAAGAATGGCCTAGCCACAGCCCCCTGCCCCACTCCAGGGAGCACTGGGGTATTTCAGTGGCCTACTCTACAGTGCTTAGTGAACCCAGCTCCGGGACCTGCATAGCACTGGCCTTATTCTGTGTCTCCACCTAAACCAGGCCCTTTGATTCTGTCTCAGAAGCCCCAGCTCTGACAAAGTCAGGTCTCGTTGAGTGGGCTGCCCAGGCAGCAGGGCTTGGTAAGTTCAGAAAGAGAAGAGGCAGGCCCAGGTGTGCTGGCCTTCGTGCCTGCATGAGTGCATACATGCCTGTATATGCACTCCTCTCTCTCTCTCTCTCTCTCTCTCTCTCTCTCTCTCTCTCTCTCTCTCTGTGTGTGTGTGTGTGTGTGTGTGTGTGTGTGTGTTGCATCACCAGTTAACCAGTTGTCTGGCCAGGCAACCCAGGGACAGGCCCGTGGCTGTGGTAGCACCCTTCACAGTCATGGGCTGGAAGGCCTGAGAGTCTCCCCACTAAAGCTGTGGAGTGAGTCAGTGAACCTCAGAAGCACACTGCCCTGCCAGGGCCTGCCAGGGAGTAAGTCATCTGTAAATTGGAGGCAGGCACAGAGCTAGTGACAAGAGGGAACCAGACAGCTGTGGAAGGTGAATCCTGAAGCCTAGTCCAGGCTCCAAAGGGAGAGAGCAGCTTGCAGCTGGCCACCTTCCCTGTCCAGGTGGGTGGGGCTGGGACAAGGCCCTGAAATTTGGCTTGTGTTTAAATTGTAAATCCATCTCCTTTCTGGCTGTTAAAATATTCTACCAAACAGAGAACAGGTTTTTAAAAATGGCTTCCAAATACACATTAAAAAACACAGCACAAACCTGGCAGGCAGGCACGATAAACAGCACAGGTGGCCTCCGACTCCTCTCTACTCTCTTAACAGCCCAGGAGATTCCTGCCACAGGCTGAACCCTAGGTTCCTGTGCCCCTTGGACTTCCAGACCTCCTAGTCACTGCCTCTTACCATGACCAAAACTACCCTTCTTGCTGACATCTGGGAGTTAATAGAAGCAAGCTCCTTATTCACACAATAAGCTGGCATTTTTCAAGGTGTCCCTCTGTCCATGCCCCACATCGGAACTTGGCATCTTGCAAATCTTCTATCTTGCCTCTTACAACCAGGAGTCCCTGAACAAGGGCACCTGCTTGCTCAAGTGCCTTTTTCCGACTACCCCTTCCCTCACAGCCCCAGTTGCTCAGACTATAGATGTCCCCAGCTTGGAAGCTACTGAACTGGCTGGGGGGAAGGCATGTCCTGCTGTAGGCTGTACTGAGCAGGCATCCCCAGTACTCAGGCGCAGATGTTTAGTATCTGGGCTGAGCGAGTGGGCAGCCTCCCACCAGCCCTCCACCTGGAACTGAGCTGGGAATGGTTCCTGTAGCCACCGTTTGTTTTTTTTTGTTTTTTTTTTTTTTCCTCCAAAATCTGGAGCACCCAGCTCTGGGGAGAAGGCGTGAGGAAAACAGACGCTTGTGGGAGGGGGACTGCCCCTCAGCTGGACTCCGCCCAGACTTTCTCATCTGCTCTAGTGTCGCCTTAAGGCGAGGTAAAGTGGCGCCGGGGCGGCCTTGGCTGTCCTTAGCGGCGTCAGTGCTAGCAAGCAGCCGCGAAGCAAGTCCCAGCAGGGCAAGAACCTCAAGCTGAAAGGGACATGGACCCAGTAGATCCGTGGTCAGTACCTCTCTGCCCTTCTGGTGCCTCCAATGAAGGGTCAAGGCGATTCAAGTCAGCCTTAGGGGCCCGGTTCGCAGACGCCATTGGTCATTGCAATGTGACAGACCCTTGGAGGCAGTCAGTTATGGGTTCCGAATCCGGATCCAGAGTGCAAGTGCTTGCGGAAGCCGGAGGAGGTCTAGGGTGGCGGTCAGCCGTCCGCCGGGCGCCGCCACCTCCCACTCATGGCCAGGCTGCCCTCGCGGGCCCGGTTGCACACGCCCGGGGAGCCTGACTCTTGCTCATGGGAGGTGGCTCTTCATACTGTACACTAAGCGACGAGTGCTGCAGCGCCTAGTCCCAGGAGACGCAAGAGACCTGTCCTATAGCTCTGGATAGAATAATATTCCCAACACAAATGCTGGCCAGCCCCGCGCCCTGCGAGGTTCTCAAACGGACGGGAGCCCTATAGTCTCCTAGGAGGCGCCGAGCACACCTGGGTAGCCCAGTGCCAGGTAGCCCTGTGAGGGTGACACTAGGCCTCTTGTAAGGGCTCCACTGGTGTCCCTCGCCACCCGGAGTCTCCTCTGCCAGGCCTGACTCGCTTCAAATACACATGTCCACAGACTTTCCCAAGTACCAAGTAGACACAGGAGTCGTGCGTAGAAGACGCTGCCAGGGTCCTCTAGCACAAACTGGTAGACAGGGGACCCCAGACTACATGGGGGAAGGGCCCTAGACTGCGCCGGGCTCAGGGAGTGGCCCCGGGACAGGATCAGGAAGGAGGTGGGGCCCGGGGTGGAACCCAGAGCAGCAGAGTGGGGGAAGGGCCTGGACCCGGGGAGTGTCCCCGCTACCCCTCGGTTCCTGGCAAGGCCTCCTAGGGGGCATTCCTAGCCTGCGTGGCGTCAAGATTAACGAACCCTTCTCTCCGCCCGGTGGGGCCCCCGCAATGCGTTGCAAGCCCAGCTCTGAGAGCCGGCTGTGGGGTGCACGCTGCGGGCAGACCGCCCCACGCCCTCCGGCTACCGGGAGCGCAGCCCGCGGCCGCGCGCCCCAGCCTAGCTCCGCGGTGGCGGCCGGCACAGAGAGCTTTGTGACGTCAGGCGGCGTCACGCGGGGCTGACCCGGCGGCGGCGGCGGCGGCGGCGGCGGTGGTGGCGGGCGGGGGCGGCCTCCGGAGGCGGCGGGAGCATGGAGCCGCGGGCCGGCTGCCGGTTACCGGTGCGGGTGGAACAGGTCGTCAACGGCGCGCTGGTGGTCACCGTGAGCTGTGGCGAGCGCAGCTTCGCCGGGATCCTGCTGGATTGCACGAAAAAGTGAGCGGGGCAGGGTCGCGGGCCCGGGACTCCTCGGAATCTCCCGGGACACTCCTCCACCGATTCAAGGTTTCGATGCGGGCTCCGAGAGGAGCAGCAAAGCCCGGCGTCCGCTTTCAGTTTCTGCTGGGCCGGGGTTTCGAGGCGCGCCAGCTGGCCGCCGGTCTGGGTGCGAAAGTGGCTCTCTCCCAAAGTCGCGGTGACTTTCGGGGCAGGAGAGCGTGCGGCCCCGCAGAGGGGCTGCGGTGCCGGCCGGGACGCACGGGAAGCCTTGCCTCAAACTCCGCACATCTGCCATAATTAACACACTTTTCTTTGTTCAGACGCACTGTTGAATTCGACTGTTTGCAGAATCGTGATTCGTTTAAGGGGGTCAGTTACGCTATGGCCTCACCTGTCACAAGAGGGGGGGAGCCCAAGGCTTGTAGGAGTGGCTGGTGAAGACCAGCTGCGACGACTGCGGGGTGTAGAAACACTGCTGTGGGCGAGGCGCCTTGCGGGGGAGTGGAAGATACAAGTTACAGGGCCAGTGCCTCTATTGGAGGGGTGCATTGGGCTTGGCTCCTGATACCACCTGTATACCCTTTGCAGGGGCTTCTGCAGCGCAGAGGAGCCACCTGAACCCAGAATCACATGGCACTGCGCTGTCACTGCCGGATAAATGATTAGGCATTAATCAGGCTGTGACTCTTCTGCTCCAGCCAGGCTTCATTCTGGAATTAGGAACAGAAAAGGGCTCTGCTTTCAAAGACCCAACTTTTTCCCTTCCTAAAGCCCGGATTTCCCTGGGTTCCCACCACAGAGCAGAGCCCTTCCTCCTTTGACAGTTATCCTGCTGACATTATGTCTTCATTAGATGTGCCAGAAGCCATTTATGCACAAGTCATGTGACTTAACATATGGCCTCCCGTGTGACTGGTGCCCCTCTCTTGTTGGTTAGTACAGGGAGTGCCTATAATGGGGTGACATTCAGGGGCTGCAGAATAGCCACCTGAAAGCTTCCGAGGCAAGCCATCCCCCACCCTGCTGATGGCTGCCCTCTCCTCCCTAGGCAGGTCTGTCTCAGTCCTGAGCCTGCAGGGCTGCACCCCTGCTCTACCTGTGCAGCCTGCTCTGGCCTCTCCCTAGAGAGTGTCTGCAGCAGAGGACCCGCATTTCTCCAGTTCTCAGGCTCCAGTGCTCAAGATAAGATTGGCTGAGAGTAGTTCTATCTTGTGGCTATGTCTCCAGAGATGGGGGGGGGGGATCTCTGCCCTGAGGTCAATGGCTAACCTGGCTTGCAGATGCATACACCCTTCATGAATAGAAGCTAGCTGCTGGCATCCTGCGCATGGGAAACAGCAGCTATAGGATGTATGTGTGTCTGTGCCCGACAGTCTCCCATAATCAGAGCCCCTTGGAGACAGGAGCTTAGTCGCTGATCACAGCTCTTCTCTGCAGTGGCTTTGCTTGCTTCTGTGCCCATGCAGAGACTCTGAAGTGGCCCTTCCTTGCCCCTCCAGCCCTCCAAGGCTTGGCTTTGTGTTTCTCCTTCCCCATCCCTGATCTTTCCAGCGGCACCCCCACCCTTGTTTCTGTTTCCTGTATTCTATCCATAGTATTAAGAGTGGCAAAGCTAATGTTTACAGCCCTGCTTCTCAGGCATAACTGAGCACAGCTTAGCAGCTGTCTGGGTGGTTTGGGCTGCAGGGTCTGCTCTCAGCCTCCAGGGTCCACATGCTGACCTGCCCTCCCAGGTACCAGTTTCTCCATAGGTTCAGCACCTATCCTTGCACCAGTCCTTGGATGGGAGCCAAGGAAGAGCTCCCAAGTCCTATTTTCTCCCCCCCCCCTCAGGGGAGCCTTTGGGGCTCAAAGCAGGTCAGCATTCCTGAGGTGCTGCTGTTGCACTTTTATAGGCATCAGAGCTCCCATAGTTTGGGTACAGACCTGGTGGCCTGGCTGTCCTTTATGATTCCTGATCACTGTGTGTCCTCCTTGCTAGGTTGGAAGTGTGACATGGATGGCCCCGTTCATATAGACGGCTGGGTGGAAGGGTCTGAGGCTGGATCCAGCCACACCAGTGCTCGTCGTGAAAGTTAGACTGAAAGGCGTTTGCTCCTTTTCCCTTCCTTGTCTGCAGATGGCTGAGGAGCGTAGAGGGGGGTCTTTGCTCACGAGCCACCTGGTACCATACCAAGTCCCTCTTCCCACTTGCGTTTTGAATCAGCTGCCTGGCTGTAGAGCAGCCCGAAGCAGGTTCTCTGCTGCTCTGGGTACCTATGCAAGCCTAGATTTTCACTGAGAACCCACACTGTGCCAGGGCTAAGCCTCTGACAGGCTGCCTTTATGATCCCTGCTTACAAACTTGAGGATTCCCCCCCCCCCCAAAGCCTGCTGACCCAACTCTAGCTAAAGGTAGCCTGCAAGACAACAAAGGCCCGCTGACTCCGGACTTCTAATCTGAGCTGTTGATTCTTAAACTGGTCCACACATCCGCTGAGCCTATCTGCTGGGATAGTCAGTACGACGTCCTCTTTGACCAAGACCACAGTCACTGCCTGTCACCAGACTAAAGAGCACCAAGTTCTGTCCTGGACTATGTTAGCCAGTGTTGTGCTGATAGGCATTCCTGAGGTTATGTGGTAGGCACAGAGGTTATCATAGTGCGCAGACACCCTCTCTGCCCTCAAGGAACTGGAGGGTTCCAGGTGACTTGCACATCACAGCTGGTGTATTGGGGTCCTGGCTGGCATGCTAGTCTTGGGGACTGTACCACAGAGATGTTGACCGAGTGGGCAAGGAAGACATGGGGGGGGGGGATGAAGTGGGCCTGGTCTGAGATTCTAGGAGAGCCTTAGGGCTTAGGGATGATATTGATGCTAAATATTGCAGGCTATAGGCTCCACTTATTTTCCTCTGGAAATCGGGGGTCTATGTCCAAGAATGTGGGGCAGGTCCAACTGTATGCTCTGGAGAAGGGATTGCTCTGGTCTCCAGGCTGTGACTTGTCCTGAAAACCTACTCACCTGACCCCCAAAGCAGAGGTGGCCCCTGGAGGCCTCTGTACACTCAGCAATCCCAAGCAGCTCACTGTTTCCCGCCAGACCTTCCTGGTCCTGGTCCCATCCAGCTCTCTAGCCCTACTGCTCAATGGCTGTTTTCTGGCCTGCAGAAAGGCTTCAGGGACTTTCTGAAGTAAGCGAGCCCTGGTGTACAACCCGAGGTGGGGCCTCGGGTGTTTGGACTTGGGCCTTCCTGGGGCTGCAGGCTCCTGGCGACACAGCTATGCAGAGAAGTTTCCGCAGACTCCCTCCCAGCGTCGCACATCCGCATGCCTCTGATCCAGGAGCCTGTTGACTCAACCCTCGGGCAGTGGCAGGATAGCCTCTGCCACCGCAGGCTGGGGGAGGAAGGTCCCAGACAGACACAGTAGGGGTGGGAGGGTGCCACTTGGGCGCCAGCAGCCTCATGTATCCTGGGTCTGCCTGTGGATCTGGGAAGCCAGATGGAGGCAGCTGCAAGCAGGGGCAGCCCAGAGCTCTGGCAAGCAGCCAGAACTGTATTCTTCCTGTCCATGGGCTGGCCTTAGCCAGGCTACTCTGGGTGAGTGGCTGAGACATACCCCGCAGGTGAGGCCCCAGGGACATGATTTGGCCACTGGTGTCTTGCTGAGGACTTTGAGCCAGGCCATATGTCCCCAGGACTGTGTCCTCATCAGAGCATCAGGCAGAACAGGAGAGCCACAGTGTCCCCGGGAGCTCTATGTCTCTGTCCCCTTTGAGTCTCTACTGCTTTTACATTTGGATGTGGCCCCCTCTTTATAGCTTCCTGGGCTTCTCAACCCTGCTCAGTGTCCCCATCTTTTCCTGAACTTAGAGGTTCAGTGCTCTGCAGATATTGGTTCCTGCCCTGGTGAATCATTTCTTAATCTCCAAGTCCTGTTCCTGTATACCTACCCTCCATCCCAAAGCTGCACCCATTCATCAGGCTCTCTTAGTCTGTTGTGAACCCTAACAGGTTCCTATCGCTGCCAAGATCTGTAGCATTTCCTATGAGCTTCTGTCCTTGAGACTGACCAGCTTGGGTCACAACCTGGGCTCGCTGAGGGTGCCAAGCCTTGGGATCCACATCCCCTATATACCAGGTCACAGTTTGTCCATTTGTTTTTCCCTGTACTGTGGCCATATCCATACCTGGAGGCAGTGGATCCTAACATCACTGGACTGGGGCATGCCTGCAAGTTCCTTCAGCTCATTGTCTTATCTGCGAAGAGGGAGTGTCACTGCTTGTCATTCCGTGAAACTGCTAAAGGGCTGGGGGAGCTCAAATCACAGCCACAGCCTTTGCTGCCTACAGGCTAGAAGCACCAAAGCAGAGCCCTGGTGCTCCGTGGTCTCCCCAAAGCTAGCAGTTGGCTTCAGCTCTCCTAGGGGAAGGTCATCACCCAGCCTGCCTTGACCTGGGGTGAGCTGTTCTGTTTACCCACTAGGCAGGTCTTGGGTGTGGCCAAAGCAGGGGCAGGGCAGCAGCTCAGGAAGGAAGAGTGGCTGCATGCTGCCAGGGCCATGCCATTTCTCAGGAGAATCCGGCCCCTGGACTCTGGGAAAGGACCTGGGTTTGCAGTCAGTGGGTGTCTATCTTCAGCCTGCACAGTCTGCCCTAGAACTCTGGGGCTAAAGCAAGCAGACCCTCTGGGGTCCCCTCTGCTCACAGCACCTGTCAGCACAAGGAGGCTGTGGGGATGAACAGAAGAGGAGGGGCTTGGGGAGACCCTCACTTCATGCTCTAGGTAACTGTGGAAGCTGCCAGGAAGGTGAGCTTTGGCTAGCAACTCTCCACCCCTGGTCCCTTGTCTGCCCTGCCTCCCAAACCAGCCACTTGCCACTCCTTCCTGCTCTCCTAGGGCCTTCTCTGGCCCTTAGTCCTGTCTGGGCAGAATACAATGTTCCCTATAACCTGCATGCCTGTTACTATCACAGGAATGTTGCTGCTCCCTGGGGCGGCTTCCCCTTCCTGCCAACGCCCTCATTTGGGACCCTGTGGTGTTTTCTGAGGGTGGGGTCCAGAGATGACAGGCTGGCTGATGATCCTCTTCTCCGGGCCATGGAAGTTAAGGCCAATGGTGAGACTTTGGGAGGTTCTAACCATTGGTTCTAGCCAAGGGCTCTGCTTCGGTGCCTCTGGCGTCGGGGCAGCTGCCGCTGTGGCTCTGGCTACATCTAGCCACATGTGGCTCCCACCCTGCACACATGGATGCATCTTAGGCATCTGGGACCAGAGTGTTCCATAAGACATTCTTCAGGGCCTGGGAGAGGATTCCAGCAAGCTGAGTCCCTATCTCTTAAAGAAAGGGAAGGGAAAGTGAGGTACATGAACAGGGGCCTGAGCTCTGCAGCTACTGGCTGTGGGGCAGGTGGACTCCCTTTCAGGCCATGCCCTGTCTAAGGATGCAGATGTTCTTCTTGGTCTTCTAAAAGCATTCCAGCCTCAAGTCCTCTTTCCTGTGGCTATCGACTCAGATTCTAATACTCTGACCAAGAAGATGCCCTCAAGCCACATGTCATAGGACATGGGGCCTGGGTACCTGCTAAATCTCAACCCACCACTCTGGACCTAGATCCAGATGGCTGTAGAGCGAATGTCTTACATCTGTATGGATGCTGTCAATAATAAATCTGGTGACGGATGGCTCAGTCAGGAAATAAGAGGTGGGACCTCAGGAGACAGAAAGGATTGTGGGATGGTGTGAAGTGCAGGGGATGATTCACCCCAGAAGATGTGTGGAGACAAATGCACGGTGCCTGAGCACAGGTAACCAGCAATGTGGCCGAATGTAGGTTAGAGTAAATGGGTTATAGCAAGTTGTGGTCTAGTCAAAGAAGAGCCTAGGTATATGGGCTAGATATTTGTAAATATATTTTGAGTCTCGGTCTTATTTCTGGGAGCACGGGACTGGAAGAACCGGACTTAATTTCTGCAGATGGCTTCCCAGGTGACAGGTGCTGGGCAGAGCTAGAGTTCTCCCTTATTCTCACTCTGACTTTGTTCCCTTCTACCAGGTCTGGCCTCTTTGGCCTATCTCCATCTACTCTACTGCCTCTGGCTGACAACTCTTCTGCCATCAGCTGTCATGGCCAGGTTCCTGAGGAGGGAACTGGAGAAGTGATGCAGCTGGAGACAGGACCTCTGCATCCTCACCACAAAGACCCTGAGAAGGATCAGCCTCCGAAGACAGCTGTGCCCGAGCCACCCCCACCTCTTATACCACCTGTGCCTGCCGGGAACCTGCCTCCCTTTCCACCATACTTTGAGGGTGCCCCCTTCCCCCACCCACTATGGCTAAGGAACACCTACCAGCAGTGGGTACCGCAGCCCCCACCCAGGACCATCAAGCGGACCCGTCGGCGACTTTCCCGAAACCGGGATCCTGGCAGACTCATTCTTAGCACAATCCGCCTGCGGCCACGTCAGGTACTGTGTGAGAAGTGCAAGAGTACTGTGAGTCCTCAGGAGGCAAGTCCTGGCCCCCTGAACACCCCCAAACCCCGCCGGAGGCTAGGCAGTGGCCCTGACAGTGAACACCGAAAGCCAGAGGAACCAGAAGACAGTGCTGTCATAGCTATGGCTGCCCCGAGGAGGAGCAAGAGGGAGAAGCGGGAAGAGGACAGGGTTGCTGGGGAGCGTGTTCCGAGGAGCCCAGTCATCAAAATCTCCTACAGCACACCACAGGGTAAGGGTGAGGTGGTCAAGATCCCATCCAGAGTGCATGGCTCCGTGGAGCCCTTCTGCCCCCAACAGTCTCTACAAAATGGTGGCCAGGACTCAGAGGTATCAAGGGATGTGGAGCCCAGGGGTGGTGGAGACCGACCACCCAGCGGGTCTTCAGCCTCCATCCCCAAACTGAAGCTGACCCGTCCAGTGCCTCCTACCTCTGACCTGCCACCTCCCAAAATCCGCCTGAAGCCCCACCGGCTGGGGGATGGAGAGCATGAGCCCTTGTACCGGGCTGAGCTGGTGGAGGAGCTGAACGGATGCCCACGAGGTCCACTGGCCAGCTCGCCTGCTCTCCTTGCCGATGGCTCTACCCATGGGCTAGAGGACTTGTCTTCTGGAAGTTCTGGTGAGGACGATGACCTCAAGAGGTTCCCCCAAGGTAAACATGGCCGTGATGGCTTGGCTTTTCTCGTGGACTGCCCTGGGAGGAGAACAGACTGTACTAGTGAATCTGTGTGCAGCACCGACAGCCTGGATGAATTAAAATCATCTGGTTCAGAAGTGACATCTCCAGACACAGGAGACATGTCATCTGGCGACAGTGCCTCTGTTCCTTCATCTTCTGCTGACACTCGCCAGACAGTCCCTCCCCTCACGGTCAGGCTGCACACGCAGAGCGTCTCACAGTGTGTGACTGAAGATGGAAGGACGGTGGCTGTAGGGGACATTGTGTGGGGTAAGATTCATGGTTTTCCTTGGTGGCCAGCGCGTGTCCTTGACATCAGCCTTGGCCAGAAGGAGGATGGAGAACCCTCTTGGCAAGAAGCGAAAGTCTCATGGTTTGGGTCTCCAACTACATCATTCTTGTCTATTTCAAAACTGTCCCCTTTCTCTGAATTTTTCAAACTGAGATTTAACCGTAAGAAGAAGGGGATGTATCGGAAAGCTATAACTGAGGCTGCAAATGCCACACGACACGTGGCCCCAGAAATAAGGGAGCTCTTGACCCAGTTTGAAATGTAACTTTGGTTCCAAGAGCAGGTGAGTCTTGTGTTCACTAGGTGCCTGCTTTTCCCAAGGTAGCCAGCATGAGCTTGTGCTCAACACCCAGATGCTAGGGAGAGCCAGACACTGGGCCTGTTGCTCAAAGGGGGTTGTCCTAAACACTTGCCCTCTCTGATGTTGCAGGAGCTCACACATCCCAAGAGAGATGCTCCAAAGGGTCTGATTATTAGATGTTTGCTTGTGTCTGAGTTTTGCAGCCAGCTGACCAAGGAAGGCCCTTGAGGCTTCTGCTAGGACCTTTGAGAAAGGGATGCCGTTT
Organism: Mus pahari; assembly: GCF_900095145.1. Lineage (NCBI taxonomy): Eukaryota > Metazoa > Chordata > Mammalia > Rodentia > Muridae > Mus > Mus pahari. The sequence continues at coordinate 108,619,721 of NC_034590.1, forward strand.
GTCTGACTCTGACTGGGGTAAGGATAAAAGGCAGGCTTTCATCTTCTGTCACTCTGAGGGAAGAGGCAACTTCTACTCCCAAACACTAGTGGCCTTGTACCTCTTGCTTATGTGGGCCAGGCTGTCAGGGAGGAGTGAGGTGAGGCAAGGAGAGCATCCGACCCTCCAGTGGAACTGGCCTCAGCGCCTCAAGCTGGCTCTTCTATTCGGCTTGCCCTGTCCCCCCTTCTCTATAGGTGTGATGGTTCCTGAATGCTGCTCAGTGTGGCCAGGTGCATGCAGTTCTGGGTGGCGGGTACAGTTTCTTGAGCTCTTATAGGAGAACTCTGTAGTTTTGTAGTCTATCCTCAGATGGTCGGTATAGGGTCTGGACATTGGGCCATGTGTAGTGAGGGAGTATCGTTGTTCAGGCTTGTGGGGTATCTCTGGGTGTCATCTCATGGAGTTGGGGGAATTTCTGGTGGCCATGTGGTCACCATGTGGGGTGTCTGGAAACATTATGAAGCATACAACCTGCCTGTACTTCTCCCTGGACATACATCTGATAGCCACGTCCAGCTATGACTGTCATGGTGATGATCTTTGCAGAGGTCTAAGGCTCCAGGCAGCCTCTTTGTTCTTTTCATAATCCTTGGCTTAATGCTGCTGATTTCATGGTACAGCGACTTGGAGGTCATGTCAGGTGATTGTACTCAGAAGACGAGAGCCCTGCATCTACCTCCAGCTAGACCACTGACTTGGCGTTCCCTTGGTGACCTGTCTGCCCAGGCCACTTGCTCACACCACCATTTTGGCACTATGGTTTCTTGGGGCTTTCATTAGTCTTTCGGTCCTTAGCAGGACCAACTGGTATCTGTTCAGGAAGAAGAGTCTGGGATTCCTCTCAAGTCTGTTCACTGCTCTTTCAGTTACATTGGAGGTCCCAGAAGGGAAAGCAGTATTGGGAGGCAGGCGTTAAGGCTAGCTTTCAGGCTACTGTGGCCTCTACACTCTCCACTGGTCCACTGGTTATGCATAACAGCCAAACCTATTCTCAACTGGGGGGCCTTTGTGTGGGATGAGGCAGGGACCAAACAGACATGAGGGCTGTGGCAGTGGCATTTGGCCTCCACATATCGTAAGGCAGGGCATCCATCAGGCTAAAACAGAGTAGGGTCAAGTGACTTGCCCTGGCTTCCCCGCTGTATCCTGGTCTTCATAGAACCTCAGCTGCAACCACACCCAGTCCCGGAGCACTCTGCACCTGGCTCTGCCTTGCTGCGTCCTTCCTCGCCCTCTTCTTTGCCTTGGCCCTCTCTGCTCAGCAGCTGATCATTGGCACTGGCTCGGCTGGAGGCAGTATGGATGAAGGCTGAGAGCCCCTCTCACGTGCTCCAATTATGTGGCATAAACCCAACTTCTGGTGAGAGATGGAGTCTAGCCTGGTCCTTACAAACTGACTTTCGATTCCTATCTGCTGTATAGACTTTGATGGTGACTGGAGACATCTACCCAAAGGGACCCATGGACTCTGGAAGCCCAGCCAGGCCTTATCTGCACCTTGTAGAATGCAGCCTTGTAGGTTCTGGGCAGGCCCTGTTTATCCGGAAGCAGAGGGGAAAAAAATCTCACCCAACTGGTTTGCCTGGCCCCTGGTCCTGGGCTGTGCCTGGACGGGCAAGCACCCAGCAGCCCTCTGCCTTCTGGGAGTGTGAGGCACTGGGTCCCTATAGCAGCAAAGTGCTCAGTGGTGCTTGTCTGGCCAGTGTTTTGCTTTTGTATAAGGACTGTTATAAACACACACACAGAGAGAGGAGGTTCCTGCCAGGCAAGTCAAGTGCTCATCAGCGACGGAGCTGGTGTTTGCACCTAGAGCCTTCTGCTGTGTGAATTAGGGTCCCCTGTTGGACAAATGTGCTTGGCAGTGTCCCTAGTGCTATCAGAGTTAATCCCTTCCAGCTTGCACAGGATGGATACTGGGATACCCGGGGACCTGGTCCTCTAAGCAGAAGCTGTTAAGATGCTGCTGGGGATCCAGTGAAGGGCACAATTGCTGGCTGGACATCTGGGACAGGAAGCTGCTCAGGGATTGAGTTCAGGTAGGAGAGGTCTGATAGAAAAGGTCAGCTTCCAGGTCCAGCTCACTGGCAGGCCATACCTGATCCTGAAACTACCTGAAGACTGCTGTGACAGGAAAAGTAGTCCTTCAAGGTAGGGGGAGGAGAGCACCACTCTCCTGTGTGCCGGGAGCCATCTAAGAAGGTCAGGTATATTGATTCCCTTCCAAAGGCATGGAGTTCAGTATCTCATCCCTCGCCTTGATTGGAAGACTGAAAGGACCAGCTGATGGGGCTTGGTGTAGACACCCTCCACACTGGAAGGGGGGGGGAGAGCTGGGTGTCCTGACCCTTCTTAGGATGTGGTGTCACTTGTGTATCATACTCCATGACTCCTCTAAGTAGGTTCTGATCCAGATATATAGGCTGAGCTGCCCGGACTCATAAGTGCACATACATGCACATACATGCACAGAGATCCCAGTTTCCTTGTCTGTCACAGGGTGACAGTGGCACCTGTCTTGTGGTTGTGTGAGGGGCACGGCAACACTATGGGCTTAGGAATGAACTTGTAGGCAGCTTCCTTTGATGGTGACCACCATACTTTCTCTAGCTAGGCTCCAGGGGTTGTTGACCCAGGCGCTCTGGTGTGAGTTTACTGACTGGGGACAAGAAGCTCTCTCGGAGATTCTTGTGTGGAAGCAGAGCCTATATCCTTGGTTGGACAGGGCAGATTTCTTCTCTGGCCATGCTGCTGCCTGGAACCCCCCCTGCAAGAGCTGACCATCCAATTTTCCTTTGTATGAAAAACATTGGATGGGCAGAGCGGAGGGCCAGCAAGGACTGGAAAGGGTTGGTATGAGTTAAGGTTCTTCTCTAGCCCCTGGTCCTACCTTCCTCCTCTGACTACTGTGTCTAACACATACCTTTCTCCAAATACTCAACTGGATATGGGCTAGCAAGGGAGCTAGAATCCTGGAAACATCTCTGAGTCACAGGTCCCAAATTAGCATGTCATAATCACACAGGCATGCACCAGGAAGGAAGGGACAGGGATTTGAAACAGATCATTCGGTGGCAACCCAGATCTTCTATACTGTTATCTAGGAAGGCTTCCTGGTGAAGGTGACATGAGCTGAAATCTAAAGGGAGATTGTGGAAGGCAGTTTCTCCTAGAAACAAGAGTGCTTACAATACAGGACTCAGAGCAGTGAACAGGTTTGGTCATTTGTGCCAAAACAAGCTAGGGGAGGCTGGGCAACGTGCGGTGCTGACTCCTTAGACAAGAGGGTGTTACCTCTTCCTGCCCCACAATACTAACTCCACAGTGGCCTTGGTGGGCTATTGAAGGTGAGAAAGTACCCGAGGCCTGGCCTATAGTGGCGCTAGGAGAAAGCTCAGAGCCTTGGTACCACAGGCTAGAGGTGAGGGACATTCAATATGACATTGGTGGGGACAGTACTGTGGGGAGACGGAGTGGGAGAAGACCTTGCTATAGCTGACGAGTCTCTATTCAGAGCCTGGGGGGGGGATGTAGTGGAGGGGAAGGGTGACAAGAATGACACCATGGAAGCAGGAAGAGGGTCCAGGAGAGAATAGGCTGACTACCCTTGGGGACAGGAAGCCATGTAGGATCAGAGAGGGGCCCTCAGGACTGACAACAGTGGGATGGGGCTTTGCCTGCCATGCACCACAGCACTATAAAGACAGGGGTACTGGGTTAATGGGTGCCAGGTTCTGCCTGGGGACTGGCAGAGAGATGTACAGCATACCCTACTCTGGTTGCTGGTGCCTCTTTTCTGTTTTCCTACGTGCCTGAGCAATCTCTGGACAGAGGCACAGAGTTGCTAGGTGGCCAGCACCATGCTCGGGTGCTGTGTGGACTGAAAGTTAAGACACTTCCCTACAAGAAGATGGGATACCATCCCAGGACCCAACCCCTAGGCATCTACTGAGACATCACAGGCCTCAAACATAGGAGTATGTAGGTCCCCAACCTCGAGTGGCCAGAATGTTGGGCTTTGCTTTAATGCTTTGCCAGGGAGTAGAGCACACCCATGCCTTGGATGGTCCCCGCTGCTGAGCCGTCAGCCTCCCTAGAGTCAGTCTGTCCTGTGGCCATGGTAACAAACTGCCAAGAAGTAGGGCCTACAAACATGTCCTTTAGAGTCAGAGGTCTGAAAGCTAAGCTCAGCTAGGCTCCCTCAGGACGCTGGAGAGGGTGATCAACTCTCAAGCTCCTTTCAGGTGCTCCTGGTTACAGCAGTGTTCCTCTAGCCTGCCTCCATAATCTTGGAGCTTCCTCTTCATCAATGTGGTATTTATAAGCTGCCTTTCTGACAAGGGCCCATAAAGACTCTGGGGTTCAGAGAAATCATCTCAGAAATATCTGTGGAAGTATGTAATAGAAGCTGACATGATCGGGTTCCAGAGGTCTAAGTCTACAGGGTTACTACTCACCTCTCAGTCACTCTCCTGTAAAAATATTTTCTATTCCCCTGATGTAATTTGGGCTCACTCCCTCTGTCTGCTAACCTAAATCTAGTCGTCCTGGAAGCTTCTAGTCTCCGTACAATCTAATCTAGTCCTAGAATGTTTTCAGCCTCTGAGACTGACTGCTGAATAATCTCACCCTTTCTAGTTCTTTCTGAGCTCTGGCTGGCTGGTTCAACTCAGCTGTTCTGGCTCAAAACTTCTCTCTAAGCTGTGTGATTCAATCTGGCTTCTCTCAGCTTCTCACTGAATTGTCCTGCTTGGCTTCAAACTAACTCTAACAATCTGTTCTAATCTCTGGCTCCTCCTCATTCTCTGGCTTGTTCCGTCACCTTGTCTAGCTTGTTCTCTCTTTAGCCTGTCTCTGTAAAACTCCCAATAAAACTGCCTCTGAATTCCATGACCTGATTGAACAGAACTGACTAGAACTCAGATCTGCATGCCTCTGTCTCCTGAGTGTTGGGATTAAAGGCCTGTACCACCACTCCTGGACCTAAGGTGGTTTGTTTGTTTGTACCTGAAACTTGCTCTATAGCAGGATAGTTTTTGAACTCAGAGATCTGTTTGCCTCTGTCTCTTAGGATTAAAGGCATGTCTGTACTCTGGCTAGATCATGCTAGATTACATAGATCTAGAAGGTCCTTGGATGCGATCTTTTGCCAGAGCAGCCGTGTTCTGAATTAAAATTCCTCTACATTCCGCTCAGTCAACATTCCTAGCATATTGTTCATTAGATTACCTGCACACACTGTCTGTGCCAGCCTCTTCTCATGTAGCAGAGGGGAGGCAGCTTCAAGGATAGACTGGTCCAGGGTCCACAAAGGCAGCAGGGACCACTGCCTCTTTGCCCCCCCACAACATCAGCCTAATTGTGCAGTAGCATCTGCAAAGGGCCATTGTAATGTGGAGGTCCAGGGTCTGTCCTATGAGGAAAGAAACTGTTGTTCCAGAAAGATCCATCTGTGAAGACACTGAGACAGCCAGTTTGAGGAACATGACGGCCCCTGTCACCTTCCTGCTTCATGATATTCGTTTCTCCCGGGAAAGCAGATATTGATTGGGATCCAGTCTATTGCAGGTGCTACTGCACTGTGCCGGCTGAGTGGCGAGGAGAGCATGCCTCTAGACCCCAAGTGCACTGTGCACTGCCACCCAACACCACAGAGTCTCCCCCATCCAGCCTCTTTGAACAGCATCCCTCAGTGGAACACACCAAACCAGCTCTCTTTCTTCCAGCCCTTCTGCTCCCCCATGGTTTGTCAGCTGACTTCTACATTGCTTTCAGGGAATTCAGGTCCTCTGGGAAGGTTGTAATTATTTTGTTCCAGAAGGAAACTAAGGCCTATAATTCCAGGCCTTCCACAGGGGCTCAGGCCTTCCCACCCACTGGCTCCCAGTGCCCTGTCCTTGCCACTGCCACTGGGTATCATGTTGGGAGCCTGCAGGCAAGCAGGCAGGCAGACAAGACAGTTTGGGGGAGGTAAGTGGGAATACCAGGTGTTAAAGTGTCTGGGGGGGGGCAGCATGGACCCTATACAAAGCCTCTGGATGCCTCTGCCTGTCTGAACCTTTTGAACCAAATACTGTCTGTTTTCTAGTGAGAGGCCATGGTCTCAAAACACCCCCATCTCTAGGGTCCCTGACCCCACCTTCTTTGGGTTTCATCTGATAGAGCCCCTCCTCGGACTATTCATCAAGAAGTCACTCTCTTTGCTCACTTGGGGGATGATCTGAAGCTGTCACATAAGCTGCTCCCTGTAGCAACTATTTCTGGTCTCCATTACTTGATGGTGGTCTCGAGGCTCACCTTGTCACTGGTGAGCTGACTGTGTCATCCATTCCCAGCTCCATCCCGACCAGTGTTTTAACTGCACAGTGCTCCTCAGCGTGCCCCATTACTTCCTCTGCTGCTCAGATTGCCCACCCTCAGTCACTTGCCCCAGTCAGCCCCAGACCTTCAGTGACCACAGCATCTGGTAGCATCCCTGCTTCATGCCACACCCACCATCTCTCTCTGGCAGTGTCTATTTTCTGCTCGAGCCTGAGGCCCTCTCAGGTCCTGAGAGCCCAGGCCTGGGACCAGGCAGCTCCATGCTCCAGCTTGCTCTTGTTCCTGAGCTGTGTATTGCTTCTGGTGTTAACATTGGGAATTACTTTTTCTTTTCCTTTCCTTTCCTTTTCTTCTCTCTTCTCTTCTTTATAGCAAAGCTTAATGGTATTTTAATAACAATTATTAATTTTATATATGCAAAACTGAATTGATTTTAGTAATGCATGTTATACATATGATTTTTTAAACATTTTTAAATTTTTATGTATATGAGTATACTGTAGCTGTGCAGATGGTTGTGAGCCATCATGTGGTTGCTGGGAATTGAACTCCGGCCCCACTCTGGTCCCACTCGATTCTGCCCAAAGATTTATTTATTATTATATGTCAGTACACTGTAGCCATCTTCAGACACACCAAAAGAGGGCATCATATCTCATTACGGATGGTTGTGAGCCACCATGTGGTTGCTGTGATTTGAACTCAAGACCTTTGGAAGAACAGTCAGTGAGTGCTCTTAACCGCTGAGCTATCTGTCCAGTCCATACATATGATTTTTTTTTTTTACTTCATTACAGTACAATACGGTAATTTGGGGATATAAGACCACTAATACCCTCCACCAGGAGGGTTGGCCACCAAGGTCGCCCCGGTGAAAGATCACACAACAGTCTAGGGTCTCCACATTCCTGTGTTTCAAAGGTCTGGAGGACATTTCCTCTCTGAGTCAAGTTGTGATGCAAACGTGATAATACAGGGTGATTTCATTTGCATTCATTACTGGATTTTAAAAATTGAGCTGTGTTTTATAATGCTGTCCGAATTTCTGTGGTTCCCCTGCTTGGCATCCCTTGTGGTCCCTCCGGACTTCTAGAGTCAGCATCCTAATCTAGGAGGCTTCTCTCATTGATTTTAGCACAAGCAGGCTCATGCACACCAACCCCTGAAGGGGTTAAACAGCACTAAACAGCAACTACTTCCAGGTTGTTCCTGTCCCTTTTGAGGGGAGCTGAAGGGTGAGCCCTCCCTCTAGCTGTCTTAGCTCTTGAGAAGGTTGGGTCTTCCTAGAGAGGTGCCCCCAAGCTGCAGGGTGGGATGGGCTGCATTGGATGAGCCTGATCCTCCGGGAATGTGGGTTTCTGGAGAGGCCTGGTGTTCTAGCCTGTCAGCAACCCAGAGCAGTTAAGCTTGCCCCGCAGTGCTGGTAAGGGGCCAGCGCCCTGGGAGTGGGAGAGGAAGGGCTTCTTTGAAGGCCCCAGAAATGGGACAAAGGGAGGCTCGAGGCCAGGAGCCCTTGAGAGTCTCCTCTCAAAGCTTGTTCTTTTCCCCAATGAAGGTCACTACAGGATGTTTAAGGGCATTTCCAGAGGTCAGGCCACGGTGACTAGAGAGACTTAGCTTTGTTTCCCAGGGCTGAGGGTTTTGGTTTTTTTTTCCTCTTTCAAGCCTTAAAGCACTCATTAGAAGGGACAGGAGAAGTGGTTTTCAGTTGTGTTCTCCCTACACTCCCCACCCCCACTCCACCCCACCCCACTGCTGCACATGGGTGCACTCTCACACACACACATACACACACACACATACATGCACACACACATACATGCACACACACATACATGCACACACATACATGCACGCACACACATGCACACACACATGCGCGCACACACACACACACACACACACACACACATGCACACACCCTGCTGCAAGTACACCTGTTACATTTGCACAGAGCCTAGCCAGACCTTAGAGGCACCCCAAGGCCATTCAGAGACCTGGAACTCCCTACCTAGGGTAGCTATCTCTCGGATGTATTCCAGCCTGGATGTAGATCAGCCTGTAGGGCCAGGGTGGGCTAGAATGCTGGGCACCAAGAAGATTGTGGGCTATATTTATAGGTCAACTGTACTTAGCTGCTACGGTGATGGTGAGGTTCTTTGCCCCAGAACCTGTTTCCATGTGGCTTTCTAACATGTGCGTCTTGATGAATTGAGTTCCTCTTTTGATTCTCAAGGGCCTTCAGGGGTCCCTCTTGTCTCTGTAGATGGCTGACCTGCTGCAATTGCTCACTGTCTATGTGGTTGCCACACCCATCCAGGTGCTGGGATTTTATGTACTGAGGCATCTCTCCAGCTCCTGATTTACAGATTCTCTCTCTCTCTCTCTCTCTCTCTCTCTCTCTCTCTCTCTCTCTTCTCTCTCTCTCCTCTTCTCTCTCTTCTCTCTCTCTTCTCTCTCTCTCTTCTCTCTCTCTCTTCTCTCCTCTCTCTCTTCTCTTCTCTCTCTCTTCTCTCTCTTCTCTCTCTCTTCTCTTCTCTTTCTCTCTCGTCTCTCTCACTTCTCTCTCGTCTCTCTCTCTTCTCTTCTCTCCTCTCTCTCTTCTCTCTCTCTTCTCTTCTCTTCTCTTCTCTTCTCTTCTCTCTCTTTTCTTCTCTCTCTCTTCTCTTCTCTTCTTCTCTTCTCTTCTCTCTCTCTTCTCTCTCTTCTCTTCTCTCTCTCTTTTCTTCTCTCTCTCTTCTCTTCTCTTCTTCTCTTCTCTTCTCTCTCTCTTCTCTCTCTTCTCTTCTCTCTCTCTTTTCTTCTCTCTCTCTCTTCTCTCTCTCTCTCTCTCTCTCTCTCTCTCTCTCTCTCTCTCTCTCTCTCATTAAGCATTCCTTAGAGTTGTTTCTTAGACAGAGATTTTGTGTTCTCTGAACATTCCTCCCCGTCAGCACGTACAGACTTAGCTTGCTGGGAATTGAGATTTGAAGTTTGCGGAAATAAATGGAGCCTGGCATGCAGGTCGCACAGGAATCTGCTCTCTGAAGTTGGCTGTGTCCCTACTCCCTGTCTGATTCACTTTATAGTCCTACAACTCACCTATCTGCAGCTCTGAGGAGACGGTCAGACAGTCTTCAGTGCTTCAGACACGTTAGGCATCCGTTTTAGCTGAAGACCACTGAGTTGACACATTTCTCCAAAACACCTCAGCTTAACACAGTGCTTACAGGTATCTGTGCTCACTGGGCAGTAACAATGGCTGGGCTTGGAGCTGTAGAAAGGCTCTATAAGCCAGACACCTGGGGCTGATACCACATCCATCTAGATATATACATACTCACCACCACCACCACCATCACCACCACCACCATCACCATCATCATTGTCATCATCGTCATCATCATCTATTTTCAGGTCTGCTCTCCCTTTCCCTGGGGATAGAGGATGTGTCCTGGTGACTGAGGGACTAAGGATTTCCCGTGCAGTGAGCTCATTATTAGAACAGCAGACTTTCCTTGCAGACTTCCTAGTGTTTGGCCTTCCTACTGGACTGGGCTGACCCTGTGCTCCAAAGCCTCCCGCCATCTAAGATCCTCTACTGTCCTCTGGCATGGCTGAGCCACGGGCGGCAGAACTTGTGGGAACAAGGGAAGTATGGTTCACTGGCCTGGCGAGAGCTGGCGAGGGTGCAGAACAACCTCTGGGATCTCTCTGCAAAGCCGTAGTGCCCAAAGGAGAAGGCTGAAGGGACGCTGGTACAAACCCTCTAGGGTCCTGTTCCCTACAACTGACCCCTTGGTAACCTCTATCCTTTCTTCTTCTCCCCAAGGTCACCGACAGTGAGGGTGCAGCTGCTGTCCCGGAACTTCTGACTTCTGTCCCGGGGACCCATGTGTCTCTGGCTGGCTGTGTGCAGAAACATGCTGGGCGCAGTGGCTGGCCTGCCTCCAGAGGAGCAGGTGTGCATGGGGAGGGACCCAGCTTCGGGCACCTGGCTCCTCTCAGCTGAATGTATCTGTTCAGGCTTCAGCGTTCCTAGCCGAGAAGTGTCCTGGAGCTTGGTGACACGTCTGCTGCTTTGTGTGCTAGCGGCTGGCTGTAAGGCTTAGGCATCCTCAAACAGAAACAGGGCTTTCTGCCCAGCCTGTGAAACTCCTGGTATGGGTGCTGGGCCTTGCTACAGGGCATCCTCCTGTGCCTGGCCTCCGTTATTCAGCACGAGCTGCCCTTCAGGCTCGAGGAAACCAAATTGCACGTACGGGGTTCTCCTCCAGCCCTTGGGTACGGGTCTCTGTGCACTTGAGCCAGGAACCTAGTCGCATCTCTTCCACATTCCACTCAAAGCATGGGTCCCTGGCTCCCAGCCCCAGCCTGCGGGGCCGCCTTGGTCTGAGATGCTGCTATGTCACCAGGACTGGGAAGGGGAGAGGGAGGGCAGAAGTGAAAACAGGCCTCAGGTTAGGAGATACTACTCTGCCCTGTGAGGCCACATTCCTTTCCCCTCTGTCACTTCCGAGACCAAAAAGAAAACAGAAAGAAAAGAAAACTGTCTCTGCTCCTTTGTCTAAGCATGAAAAGAAATAAACAGGAGTCTAAGTTGAGGCTCTTGCCTGAATAGTTCAAAGCTGCTGCACCTGCCTGACCTGTGAGAGAGGTGACAATCCTCTAAAGAGGTGGAGAAGGGCCCTGGCCCTCCCGTCAAGGTGGCACTGTGCCTGTTGTATTGCTCACTCAGGGTCACCTGACAGGATGCAAATCTGAAGCTAGGACACTCTTTGCTCTAGGCAGTAGGTTCAGTCTCCTGCCTCAGGGCTTACTCTTGGTTTTCCGGTCCACCCTAAACCCCTCAGGCAGAGGCATGGACCTGAATGGTTTGTTTCCTCCAATGGAGCCTCCTGTGTCCATTTTCTCCCTTGGCTCAATTAGAGCTAAGGGATGTCCTGATGGTGGTAGTGGCTTTTCTTGTTCCTGATTTTGATGGAAAATACTCTTGGGTTTTGAGGGTGTCATAGCCCTCAGGAGGAACCTGTGGACAATACAAGAGCCTCGGTGCCTCTGAGGTCTTCTCCAGGCTCAGGAAGGAGGAGTTTGATGTGGATCCTTCACTGACTAGCCCAAGGGCTGCTCTAATGGTGGATCTGGATCTGAGATTTGGAGGTGGGGGGAATGTTCTCCCAACTTTTTTATTTTTTATTTCTTTGAGACAGTTTCTCTGTAACAGCCCTGGCTGTCCTGGAACTCTTTTTTAGACCAGGCTGGCCTTGGATTCAAAGAGATCCGGCTCCCTCTGCCTCCAGGAGTGCTGGGATTAAAGGGTTGCACTACCACACCCTGCTTCTTTTCTCAACTTTTTGTAGCAGCAAAGCCGTCTTCACATTCAAGCTTTCCAGGAAGATGTGACACCATTGTCTGGAAGACCCTAAACACATACCGTCTCTCCATTTTCAGGGTCTTTCCCAACCACCCTGGAGGCCCTTGTGTCAGGAGGGATGTGTCTTGGTGAATGGAAGCTTCTGGGCATTCCGGTGTCTGCTGTCAGCTCATGGCTAGAGCAACAGATCCCCCTCCCCCCAGTACCCCAGTGCCTGGCCCTGAGAACCTTTGAAGATGCACAGGTCGAAGTGGGAACCTTGGATAAGAGTGGGCTTTGGAGGAATAAGAGCATGCAGCCTTGCCTTTGTGCCCCCGCCACCCCTGTTCTGAGGCTGGGAGAGGAAGATGGAGGAGCCACCCAGAACCATTTCCTGGGCGTGGCCTCCCCCACCTCTGTCCTTCAATTGGAAAAGACTGAGTTTTGGCCTCTGGACAACCAGGGGCCCTGTAGTCACACAGTGGTCATGTTCTGCCAGGTCCTGAGTTGCTGCACTGCCTTTCAGGGGCTCCCCAGGAAAGACTGAGCTAGGGGAGTTCATGCTTCCAATCAGCCTGAGCCAAGGGGACCCTGCCACCTGCGGCCTGGGACAGAGCTTTCCATTTTCAGGAGGCCTGCTCTGCGGGGCAGAAGGGCAGGGATGTATCTTATTCTGAAACAAACAGAACCTCGTAGACTGTACTTCTGGGCTTTGCCTGAGGAATGCATTATGTATCTTCAAGAGCATTGGGCCAGGGCCAGATGGGATAGGCAGAGGCAGAAGGATCCAGGGCTACATAGTGAAATCCTGTCTCAATAAATAAATAAATAAATAAATAAATAAATAAATAAATAAAATAAAATAAAAAACAAAAGGCCAGCAAAGGCCACTGGCACTTGTCCCAGGCTTTATTGAAGACTGAAGGAGCAGGCCAGCATGATGTGTGAGCTCTGTACCCTGCCGACCCCAGCAGCAGCTCAGGGGGCTGGCCCTGCTCTCTGCCCATAATTATTCATACCACCCACATTGCTGAACCATGGGCCTGGCTAAGGCCAGTAGGAGCCTGAGGAGGGAAAGACCCAGTTCCTTCACCAAAGAAGAAATGAGCTCCCTATGCACTCTGGCTCCAGGCCTCCTGTTTCAGCCCAGGCTATTGAGAAGGCGCTGTTCTGGGGCTCAGTGTCTCTTCTAGGAGAGCTTAGTCCCAGAAACGCCTTCCACTGGGCGGCTCTCAGCCACATAGCAGTCCAGAGCTTCTGACAGGACTTTAGGGCAGCGACGGTGGCATGGACTGGTATCAGTAAAAACGTGAGTTCTACATCAGAGCAGTGTGAACAGAACTCTCAGAACCTTGGTTCTGGCTCTCAGATGATGGGGTCCAATGCTGTCTGTCCACATGTACAGAGGGCTCTGTAAGCAAGCAAGCTGCCTACTGGGTCTCCCAGTGGTCAGCCATGGGCATCTTATGCTAGAGAACTGAGAGGCTGCAGTGACAAAAGTGTTCTGCAGGGGTTGGCGGAGAGGGATCTCCCCAGAATTCTTCGCCCTGTGTGGTAGTCAAGGGACCTATACCTGACCATGAAAGGTGATGTCCTGGTGTTAGGGTTATTGCTCTCATGAAACACCATGGCCAAAAGCAAGTTGGGGAGGAAAAGGGTTTATTTGGCTTACACTTCCACATCGTCATCCTGAAGGAAGACAGGGCAGGGACATGGAGGCAGAAAGGAGGCGTAGAAAGGAGGCGCTGCTTACGGGCTTGCTCCCTCTGGATTTCTCAGCTTTCTTATTTATTTTTACTATATTTTTAAATTACTTAAACTTTATTTATTTAAAGTATTTAACTTTAAATATATTTTGATCATATTCTTCATCTTTCCCCATGTTCTTCCAGATCCTCTCCCCCATCCTTACCCACCCAACTTTCTGAAAAAAGAAAAACTCAATACAACAACAAGACCAAGAAACCAGAACGTGCCCCGCCCCCCCCCCCCCCAAAAAAAAACCCATGTAATCAAAAGCACAAAAAGCTGTGGATACAACCATTGTATGCTGGTCAACTACTGAACACAGGCCTGACCTGGATTGGTTGGTATATGACCCAGTGTCATTCCATTGGAGAAAACTGATCTTCCCTCTTCCAGCAGGTCTGAATGGCAGTTCCGTTGTTAGCCTTTGCCCTAGTGGCTAAGATTTCATTTCATTTGCTTTCTTAAAAAAATAAAATATAAAATAAAAATGATCACATTGATGTTGGACAAGATGAACCAACAAAAGGAAAAGAGCCGAAGAGGAGGCACAAGAATCAGAGACCTCCTGCATTCTGGAATCCTGTAGAAATTAAATTGGGAGCCATTATATGAGCACAGAGGTCCTGGCCCAGGCCCTGTGCAGCTGCTTCACTCTCTTGAGTTTATATGAGCTTTGCTCCCCTTGACTTAGAGGGACTTGATGTCTTGGCCTTGTATCACTCCTGGCTCTGACCCCACCTGCCTCTTCCATGGGGTTGCCTGAGCTCTGAGGGGAGGGACTTCATTCATCCTGCTTTCTTATAGCATCCAGGACCATGAATGGCACCACCACAATGGGACTCCCACGTCAATCACTAGGAAACTGTCCTACAGGCTTGCCCACAGCCCAGTCTTAGGGAGGGATTTTCTTGAGGTTCCCTCCTCCCCAGTGACTCTAGCTGGTGACAGGTTGACATCAGAGTAGCCAGCACAGGTGTGAAGCACAACCTTTGTGGACACCTGTACATCTAACACTCCAGAGCACTGGGAAGCCCTGTCACTAAAACAAAAGGGACTCTTGCATACTTAAGATTTCCCAGACTTCAAGACCATGAAAGTCCCTGTCATGTCTCTTGGTAGCACTTTCTAGAGAGGCCAAAGAGTTACTGGGTACTCAGACTGATGGCTGGGTCAGTTTCTTCGGCTGTCTACTCCCTCGATCGCTCCTGCAGTATGACCCTGCTCAGCTCCTTGCTCTAAGTTGCTTGCCCATGTAAGGTCAGTGCCCTCCCTGGCTTGTTGATGGGCTCAGAGGCCCAAGGCACCAAAGCTTTGAGTCAGTCCCTGAAGTCTGTGTTACCTGTCATCCCCTCCTCCTTTTCTTTTTGGTTTTTCGAGACAGGGTTTCTCTGTGTAGCCCTGGCTGTCCTGGAACTCACTCTGTAGACCAGGCTGGCCTCGAACTCAGAAATCCACCTGCCTCTGCCTCCCGAGTGCTGGGATTAAAGGCGTGCACCACCACTGCCCGGCTCCATTCTTTCTTCTTAGTCTGATTTAATGGTATAGCACACTGGAGGCTGGGATGGGGGATGGGGGTAAAAGGTCCTGCCTTGCTCCTGTGCTGACACCAATGGACAGGTTCCCAGAAGGTGATGCCTAATTCTTCTCAGCAACTCTCAGGGTTCCCTTCTCAGCAATCCTCCCTGTCCTGCTGAGTTACCCTTGGAGGAACCCTGTCACAAGGGCTTGTTCCCCACAAGGAGGCCTGGAGCACTTCAGACAGCAGGCCTCTGTCTACTCAGTGGTGGGGAAGCCACTGGTGGGACTGCCCTGGTGCCATGCTCTGCTCTGGCTTCAGATGAGAGACCTACTATGGCCTCCATGTCCTGTTGCCAACACTTCCATATAATTAATACACAGAAGGGCTACCCAAGGTTAGCTCCCGGTATAGTCCCTGACTGGGGGGGTGGGGGGAGAGGGAGCTCTCAGGAGGTGATGAGAGCAAACAGTTGAACCCCAGGCACTAGTAGAAGTATGGGGAATGTGTTCAGTGTGAATTTGGAGACATTCAACAGAGAGCTGGTACCGAGCTCCTTCCCACTCCCATTGGCTCCAGCAGGCGAGGGCTGGCCCACTTAGAACAGAACAGAGTACCATCAGAGAAGCTCCGACGCCTTCCCCTTCAAAGGCATGTGTGTATGTAGGAGGCTGCTCGAGTAGGGTGGTAGCCAGGTTGGGGTGCTGGTGTGATTCCTTCCCCTGATAGTTATACTCTGAGAACAGGCTCTATTCCACTGATTGGCCATCCAGCATCCTTCATGTGAGCAGTGGTGACCCGACAACCAGCTCTTTCTCCATTATCCCCTCTTCATCAGGGCGGTTCATTAGTCACCATGTGCTGAAGCCAGCTGTCACTGTTCTGATACTGAACAGCCTGGATGGGGAAGGACATGGAGGATCTGTGGGCAGATCCCCTAAGTAATAGAGTCCCAAACATGCACAAGGGACTCTCTTCTGTCACTTGCCTCCCCAACACCAATCCCTGCCGAAACTCCTCCTCCTCCCCACCCCTACCAAGCTTCTACTCCGCCTGCGCCTCCAGGATGCAGCCAGGAAATGCCCTTGACTGCTTGCTCAGATGGCCCCAGAGGCCGTGGGTTGCTGGGACTGTGGCCTAACAATGTGGGGCAGAATGAAGCTGGGCAGAGGCCTGGAGAGCAGAACTGTTGACCCCAGGACAGACCTGGCTTGGCCCTACACTCCTGGGGCCACCTTAGCTACTCCTGTGTGCATGCACACACCCCTCTGGCCTTGAAGTGTAGGGCTCTCTCTTGGCTAAGGAGAAGGTGGGAAGAGAGAACGACAGAGTCATCCCTGTGGGCTGGACCCATGATTACAACATTGGTCCCACATCAAGTGTGCACCCCTGTACTACAAGGGCATAGTCCCCCCAACTAGCTCCTGGTCTCTGTCCCCTGAGCAGAAGGCCCCAAGGCTGGACACTTCCAGATGCTGCTCGGTGGTGCCACACCCCTGTGTGATCTCTGCAGGGCCTCTTTTACTCTGAAGTAACCACTGTTGGTGGTAAAGAATTAGTAAAAGAAGATAAAAGTATATGGGCTCCTCCCATATGTGCTTCTGCTCCTCTTCCCAGAGAGTCTTTCTGGCATTCACAGATGTTTGCTCTTCAGACTTGGCTTCCTGCCATCAAGAAGCTCTGCCTGGCTCTCCCTCCCATGTTCCCTGTGTCTCCCCATGTCCTGAGATTCCCCCTGTATACCCTAGGCTGCTCATAGTTGTCTGGTGTTTGGTGGCAACTTGTCCCTCTGGACACTGTAGAAGGATCAATGGCCTGCATGGATTAACCCCCAATGGGAGCCTCCCCTACCCTGACCCTCTCTGCCTGAAGGAGTGAGCCAGGAAGAGGAGAGGTGCACACAGCAGGGACACATGCACCCGCGCGCGTGCGCGCGCGCACACACACACACACACACACACACACACACATACACACACAGGTGGGGGTGGGCTGTCTGGATGGCTATGTTGAGCCTGTCCCTGACTGAAAGTGGTCATCACCTGTTCAGGAAGGCTAAGCTGTTTTGTGCCCCAGAAACCTAAAGAAGCTTCCAGAGCTGACCAATGCCCAGCCAGAAGGAGGGGCTGTGGCTGGAGGGGGAGCTGCCCACAGGTCTGATCCAGGACTGACTTCCTCCTCCCACAGTCTCTGTGGATTCAAGTAAGAGTCCGTGACTACTCCTGCTTCTTCTAGGACTATGGCTACTGCTGTCACCAGCCCAGGCTCTCTTCCCGTCTGCCCCCCCCTCTGGAGGCGCCAACCAGCCTCTCCCCCGGCTGGTTTATTTTTAGCTCCTGCCCTGCCTGACACTGCCTTTGGTTTTGCACTGGGATCTACAGAAGCTCTTCCTAGGGCGGGCAAGCCCTGTTCACCATAGGGCACAGGGAGGGCTTCCTTCCTTGTGATTCTAGAAGGTGGCAGACTGGGATTCCTGACCTTCCTGGCCAATGGAGAGATGGAGCCTAGGAGTGGGGGCCCTATGAAGCCCGTAGAAGGGGATCATTGTTCACAGCTAGAGGGGACTGTGGTATCTGGGGAGCTGGGGGGCAAATTAGAAGAGAATTAGAAGTTGGCAAACATTGAGGTCTGAGGTTGGACACTAGGACAGAGAGGTAGCTGCCCATAGAAGGAGGGTCATGTGGTGACTGGACTATAAAGGAGACATGTTAGCAAGGCACTTGGTGGTAGTGATGGGGCAGTCACAGGTGGTAGGAAAGAGGAGGGGCCTGGGATGCCCAGGGTTTCTGGAGCATATGACTGGCTCCCCATGTCCCCAGACAAACTTGCAGAAGGGTCCTACCCTTGCACAGGAGTGAGTTGGGGTCTACTTTGGGACAGATGAGTTGTGTACAGCTCCCCTAGAAGGTCCCCGGGAAGCCACAGAGGGCATGCCCACCTTCTTCAGTCTCGCATGGAATGGGAAGGCCGGAATCCAGCACATGACACAGGCAGTGGAGACATTAGCCTGGGTGGACCTTGCCGAGTCTGACCCCTTCCTGCTACCCACTCACCACAGAGGCCCACGCCGACTGTTCATCTGAGGGCCTTGTTGAGAGGCTGGTACGATGGGTAGGTTTTATTAGTGTGTTCACAGACAGACACATACAACACGATAGCCTACTTGAGGACATCATCATATCCTCCGATGGAAAAGCCACAGCTTTTAACTGTGCTACCCTCAGAGCCTCATGACCTCTGACTTCTGTCTGAGGAGCCATCCTATCCTGGGCATCCGTGCCCTGTGTCCCTGGAGTCACACTATATGTGGTTTGCCCCTTCTTCACTGAGTGTGTTACAGAGGTCTGTGTTATCAGTATGCATTCCTGTTCCATCATTTCTAAGGCTGAATAAGGTTCTGCCACGCGGGCGAGTCATGTTTTGCATTATTCTTGTTGTTTTGGGTTGGTGTTTTTCTGAAACGATGGGAATTGAACCCAGGGCCATGCACAAATTTGGAAAGCCCTTTGTCTGTGACCCACCTCCACAACACTCCATTTTTCTGACCCAATAGCACCTCAATCTTGCACTGTTGTGAGTAAAGCTACCGAGAACACAGGTGCTCTGGTTTCCGGGTGGACACGGATTTGTATGTGGCCTCTGGGTCCTATGGGTCACAGATTGGGATCATTTTCAGGTAGAAGCCATAATGGTGACTTACAAGTGACAGGTGAGCCACTGTGACATACACAGACACACACACAGACACACACACACGTACACACACCAACTCTGTTAAGAGAAGGGAAAGGCTAAGCAGTACTTTAGCTCCAAGGCCACACCAGGGCTTCCTCTCTCCTGTCCAGACTTGGAGGCATCCATCCCATGCCACCAAATTAGCTGCTAAGGGTGGTCACTAGGGATGGTAACGCTAGTGGGAGACCCAGCCGGGTACTCCAGATAGCCCTGCTCTAGACAGGTGTTCAAAGTGCCTTAACCCAAGGGATGAGGCAGGAGCCCACTTCACCCTGACCTGGGCTCACACTAGTGAGAGCCATTGAGGTGGCTCATAGGAAGGAACTCCTGATTCAGAGTCAGGGCCTCCCTTGCCCAGAGCCTCCTCCTGTGCCTGGAGCTTTGGGTTTGTCCACATACTCCCGGCTTTTGCAGTGACTCTGAAGTTGGCAGAGTCTGAGCACACGGCCGCTGCTGTGCTAAGCACAGTCCACACTGGCCCTGGTGTGTCTTCTCTTGCCTGTAATTTCATCACCTGTGTTTTCGGTCCTGCAGAAGGTAGCGTGGGGCTGCGCTCAGCCTGGCGACTGACTGGTCGTAAGTATTCTGTCTTCTATGCAGTTCCCTAGAGCTCCTACTAACTGGCAGCATTCCTACAGACAAGGAGCCTCTTCTTGGCTTGGCAGCACCCTCCTCACATATTGTACGTTTTCCTCTGAAATGTTTAATGTGCCGAAGTCTAGCTTCAATCAGATCAGTGCTAAGCAGACTAATCACTTAGCCTGATTGTTGAGCTGCATTTGGTTCTGAGATTCTAAAATATGGGAGAAAACAACCCTATCAAGCTACACATCCACAGCCCTGCTGCACAGCTGAACTTCCACAGGAAAATGTATTGCCCTCTCTGGGGCTTTGTGGTTGGATTAGTGTTTACTGGGAGTTGAAAAACGTTTTGCCCACTGGCGCAGGGTCTAGAATGTTGAACAGATGTTAATTATGTTATCAATGCCAAGACTGGAAATACCTTGCTTCTTCCCAGAGTTGAGCTTTTTGGTTTAATTACTGTGATTGCAGTGGCTGAAACTGGAGCACGTGTACACTCAGAATGGGAAACACTGATGCTAGGAAGTAATTTTAGATCCTCATGGCTGGGGATGGAGCACGCAGGTGTGTCAAAGAGCAGGGCTGCCGGCTGATGCTGGCACGTGCACATGGGGAGAGGTAGCGTGACAGCGCCTTCCATGCATGCCCACGGCTCCACGCTATGCTGTGGTTATCACTGGCAATGACTTCCTATCGGCAGAGGCCCTGCGGTTTCCAGCCCTACTCCTTGAATGGAGAGACAAAGGGCAACCCTGTTCTGGCAGGTGCAGGCCTGCAAGCCAATTGGTGGCAGAGTTGCTGGCCTGACCCACGGCCTCTTTCCCAGACTCCTGCATTGCTCCCAGGAAGTGTGGGTGGGCGGGTGCTGTGGCAGCCACTGGATCTTTTTATTTCACAATTCATAGATTTAAAAAGAGGGTAATAGACTTGACTTTTTTTAAGAGTAGACATTGATTTACAGAAAGTTAACTTGTAGTTGGAGAGTCCCGTGTATTTTCCATGGTTTCCCCTGCCCATCACTTCTGGCAGTGGGATGACTTGTCTGGGTGAGACGGTGT
This sequence comes from Mus pahari, assembly GCF_900095145.1. Classification (NCBI taxonomy): domain Eukaryota; kingdom Metazoa; phylum Chordata; class Mammalia; order Rodentia; family Muridae; genus Mus; species Mus pahari. The sequence continues at coordinate 108,640,053 of NC_034590.1, forward strand.
GGGCACTGTGACTGAAAGACATCTCCACTCCATGTAAGAACAGACTTAGAGCTGCACATTCTATGGGTTTGGCCATAGTCACACTGCCAGGCATCCCACTGCAGCATCATATAGAAGCCTTTGTCTACAAATTTTGCAATCCACTGTTTCAGATGAACAGACACACAAAGGACTCCAATTACAGTGACACGTTTTCCAAAACATAGACAGCACAGGTTTGGGGAAACGCGATGCATGTGCTCCAGGGAGCACCGGATATCAAAGGCCTACTGCAACAGAGCCATCCCTGTGGCTCAGGCTGGAGCGAGGGCAGGCAACATGTAATGTACTCAAGATGTCTGTGAAGTGAGGTGGACACATATCTTCTACCAGAAGCAAAGTCCCATGGCTGCTAATATTCTCAAGAGAAGGAAATGGTCATTTGATTCAGAAATCAGTGAATATAGAAAAGTTAGTTTTTCTTGTCCAAGTTCCTAGTTCTCATGAATGAAGTCTCTACAGACATATGGAAATATTGAGAATCAGGGAAAAAGTGCTAACAGGGATAAAAAAAGAAATGTGTTTTAAAAATCAAGCGTTTGGCTGGGTAGGGATGGCACACACCTTCAATCCCAGGACTCAGGAAACAGAGGCAGGTGGGTGTCCTGAGTTCAAAGCCAGCGTGCTCTACAGAGGGAGTCCCAAGATAGCCAGGGCTACACAGAGAAACCCTGTCCCCAACACACACCCCCAACAAAAAAGAAAGGAAGGAAGAAAGAAAGAAGGAAAACATGCAAACATGCTGTTTTAAAAGCTGCATCTTCATTAGCAGCAGGCGGGCTTGTGACATCTGCACAGTGGCTGGGGACTTCACTCATCTGCCCTGAGAGAAAGCAGATTGCTTAGAAGAAGCTGATTAAGCTCTGTGGAAGGGGCGGGGGTGTGTGTGGTGTGATTAATACCTCCTAACACAGCAAACGAGATGGTTACATTTCACTGTCTTCTTGTGAGTCAGAGTCAGTGGCTAAGAGCTCAGGACAGATTGATCCCAGGGACCCCAGGCATCCAGCAAGCCACAAGGGTCACTGGTGGCTTCATGCTGGGGGCCTAAGAAGACGGTTGCAGGTGCACCACCATCATCAACATCATCACTATCTTCATCTTCACCACTATCATCAGAACCATCATTAACGCCATCACCTTCATTATCTTCATCAGTATTCTCTTTTTCTTTTCTTTTTTTTTCTTCTTTTTGGTTTTTCGAGACAGGGTTTCTCTGTGTAGCCCTGGCTGTCCTGGAACTCAGTCTGTAGACCAGGCTGGCCTTGAACTCAGAAATCCGCCTGCCTCTGCCTCCCTAGTGCTGGGATTAAAGGCATGCGCCACCACGCCCGGCTCTTCATCAGTATTCTCATCTTCACCTTCCTCATCAACACCTCCATAATCTTCACCGGCACCACCACATCTCCATCACCTCTATCATCCACACCATCAGCACCTTCCCCATCTTTATAGCATTTTCAATTTTACCACCGCCACCATCATCTTCAACTCAACCACCACCATAACCATCACCATGCCTCACCACCATCAGGACCATGACCTTCACACCAGCATCATTGTCATAGTCACTGTCATTATTGTGGTCAAGCCAGGTAGATGAGGTGGGTGGGGCCTGGGGCTGGCTCCTGTTGATCAAGTCCCCCACCTAGGGAAGTGTGTATGCTGTGTGAATGGATATACAGACCCAGAGAGGGAAGACTGCTGCTTTGGAAAGGAAGTGAGACTTGAAAAGGAGTCTTGACAGGTGGTCCTGAGAGTCTTGCCAGCACTGGGTAGCCTTATTCTTGGTATTGTCTGAGAGTGTGAAGCTGCCCAGGGCCTCAACTTTCTACCTTCCCAGGGCTTCTGTTCTCTCCTACCCTGTCCATCCATCCTGCCTTCTCTTCTCTTCTCTTCTCTTCTCTTCTCTTCTCTTCTCTTCTCTTCTCTTCTCTTCTCTTCTCTTCTCTTCTCTTCTCTTCTCTTCTCTTCTCTTCTCTTCTCTTCTCTTCTCTTCTCTTCTCTTCTCTCCTTTCCTTTCTCCCCTCCCCTCCCCTCTCCTTTTCTCTTCCTTCCTTTTCTCTTCTTTTTTAAAAGATTTATTTATTTATTATGTATACAGTGTTCTGCCTGCATTTATGCCTTCAGGCCAAAAGAGGGCATCAGATCTCATTACCGATGGTTGGGAGCCACCATGTGGTTGCTGGGAATTAAACTTGGGACCTCTGGAAGAGTAGTCAGTGCTCTTAACCTCTGAGCCACTTCTCCAGCTCCCCCAGCCTGTCTTTTCTACCCTTGTCGCTTAACCCCTTCCTCCATGGAGCACATACACTCCTTGCCTCCTGCAGATCCTGGAACTCAGGGTCAGCCAGAGCCAGGAGTTGACAGCTAGTGCAAGAAGGAAATAGAGTTGGAATTTTTGCAGATACATTTATTTGGCAGATAGATTTCTGGTGACCCATATTCCATCCACAGCTCTTGGCTTAAGGATGCCCTGGAGATAAGCTTTATCACAGATACCTCTGATGGGGAAGGAGGGGCTTGCTGCACACCCACCCACTCCAGCTTTCCATGACTGTCATTCTGACCATTCCACTCGGCCCCAGTGTCCAGGCCTCCTAGGCTCCACCCCTATGCTCCACAAAGAGCCCCAATGGCACACCCTGACACACTTTGGAAGCCGTTAGGGGATAGAGTGGGCATCCTGTCTAGATTCCCAAGTTTCTCTCTCATCCTCCTGGCCCTGCCTCTGATCCATCAACATGTGAACCCACACTCGAGGTTGCTCAGGGGCAAAACTGAGAAAGAGGCTCTAGTCAGGACCCTCGAGAAGGCTATTGTCCCTCTCTGGGTGTACTGAACCTCGTAGCTCTCCACTGTCATCCTGTTTCCTCTGAGAAAGCTGACCTCTAGGGCTCACTTTCTACAGCTCCTCATTCTCGTGACATTTTTTTTTTTTTTTTTAATCTCCAGGAAAACACACGTCTCATGAACAAAAGCACTCTGTGGGCATTGCGGGCCTGAGAGGAGACAAGAAGGTGTGAAAAGGGTACCCACACCACCTTTCTTCTCCTCCAGGTTCTAGCACAGGGGCCTGACGGAGTGACACTGGTCTACCTGGGTCCTTGAGTGAGCATCCCTTTCTTCATCTGGCACATCCTCTGGAGTCTAAGCTCCAGATAGGCACTGGGCTCATTCAGCACATGCCCCAGGCCTCCCGAGGCTCTCTGATGACATGGTGGTGACAGCGTTTCCTAGGGAACTGCAGCTAGATGCCAGACCAACATGCCTGTGCCCCTTGGGGCTGTGGTGGGCGTAGGCTGGGATGCTCCAGAGGGAAGGTGTGTGTCTGTGTGTAATGAGATGAGGAGTGTGTGTCCACAAAAATCCTCCTGTGAGTGTGTGACACTGTGGGTGAAGCATTCCCACGCTGACTTCTGTATCTGGGGTCTTCATCGGGTGCATGTCTCAGTGTCTTGGGTCTGTGTCCTGCAAGCCTCTGCATGTGATCTTGTGTGCCCTGGGGCTTCAGTGTGTCTCTAAATCCATGTGGGTGTATGTATCTTTATGTGTGTGCTTGTACATCTCTCTGTGTGAATATATTTGAGCATCTGTGTATGTATATGTAGTGTATTGGGATTCTGTGGTACTCTTATGTTCTCTCTGCAGGCCTGAGGTTTCCTGACAGCAGCCTCCTGGGCCCAGAGCCAAGCTTTCTATCCAGCCAGCAATGCACCATTCCTGCCCCTGAGCCTTCAGGTAAACTGCCTTTAGCAAACAACACGGAGGCCGACAAACAGGGTCACTAAAGCAAGCCCAGACCTGGCTGAGAGCTTGAAGGCACTACCACTTTCCAAGGCTTACTAGCTGGCAGCAAGAAACAATAATGTCTTCAGATTATCCCCCTTCCCTGAGTCCCATCTCCCTCAGTGACGACAGGATGCAGGAACAGTGGAGGTATGAAGGAGGAGCCACTGCCAGGGAGGACTTCCTGGGGGAGGCTCCTCCTAGGATGCCTGAACAGGAGTCAGTATGGGGCCTAGGGAGGAGGGAAGGGGAGAGGGAGAGGAGGTGGCAGTTGATATTGCCTCTGGAGACAGGTCTCTCTCTCTCTTCCCCAGCCACATCTTCTGCATTAGAAAATGTGAACACTGTGAAAAGGTAGGACAGTGCGGGTGAGCCCAGAGCCAGGCCTCAGCCAGCTCAGGAAATGGGAATGGGTGGGAAAAAGACCAGGGATCCAGAATGGGGGGCACAGGGGGTGGGGGTGGGGGTGGGGGCAAGCGTCACAAGCAGGGGCTATGGTATAGACAGTGACAGAGCCACCAAGAGTTTCCTTGGGAGAGGAGGCTACGGAGGGCTGTAGAAGAGCAGAAGCCGACTGCAGCAAAGCCAAGTGTCCATCACTGTTGAAAGACCCAGGACCCAGGTGTCTAGTAAGCATCTTTGTCTCAGGCTCTCTCAGGGAAGGCAGAGGTGCCAAGATCTCTGCAGGCCAGGCCACAGGAAAAAGAACTGAGAAAGTACCGGGCACTCCAGGCACATGGGCAGACCACAGAAGGAGATGGCTGGGAGTGGCTTGGGGACTCCAGCCTTCACGGCTAATCACCCTTGAGCCTGGCCTGGGGCTGCTGGGAGGGGTTTAGGGTATTTCCATAGACAGGATCACATGCAGTCCTTTGTCCAGTCAGCAGATGTGGGCCCAGTAGAGAAGGAAATGCCTTCCCTGCCCCCAGCTAGTGGAAGGCTGGGCCCTAGCCAGAAAGTGACTAGCAGGGAGAAGAGCAGGCAGGGCAGGGTCAGTCGGGCCCTCAGTCCACCCACTTGCCAGCCCATTCTCCCCTCCACCACCACCCCGTTCTTGCATCACCCTGAGGTATATCTGAATGTTTGATTCACGATATAGCATTTCCTCTTGGCTGATTGGCATCGATCTGCTTTAGGAGGAGCAAACAGAAGAACTAAGGCAGGCATTATTTGCATAGTTAAGCTGGGTGTGGTGGCACACATTAGTAACCCCAGCAGTCAAAAGACAGAGGCAGAATTGTGACTAGCCTGGACTACATAGGGAGTTCCACAAGAGCCTGGGCTCCAAAGGGAGAGACTGTCTCAAAAAACGGGGTAGGGGTGGGGCTTAGGTGCCTAACACTGAAAACAACAACCACTTTCTCCTTTAAGTGAATATCGGACTAGAGATAAAACGGAAGTCAGTTTCATATTCACAGGTATAAACTGCTCTTATCATTATGTGCTGCCATCCAGCTAGGAGTAGGGGCCCGTGCTACCCACATGGGTGTCTGGTGCCCTCCATAAACCCCTCCCTGTACCTGTCTGCTGTTCCTACTGGCTCCAGGCAGAACTTAGAGGACAGGGCCAGGGACCATCCTTCTGCTGAGCTTAGCCAGGACCCCGCTTCCAGGCTTCCAGGCTTCCACCAGTGAGCTCTGTCTCAGGGAATAGCTCCCTATGAACTTCCTGTACATGCCCACCATTGGCTCTAGAGTACTTCTTTGTGTTCCAAAGTCTGATCTCTGTGCATTGCATCTGGACATCCTGGATACCTGATTGACACAGGAATACTAAATAAGGTTGTGTCTGGTAGAAAGAAAGGGCTTCTTCTCCTGCAATGGATGCCTGGTGGTGCCCTGTAAGGTACGGGCTGGGGGAGAAGGCTCTAGCAGTGTCTGGACCATGTTCCAGTGTGGGCACCTCGAGCAAACAGCAGGTAGGCCTGATGGTGTGCAGCCAGGAGTGGGTGGAATGGCTTCCTCTTCCATTCCCGAGACCTGCCGCAGTCTGAGCAGGCTTTCATGGCTGACCTCATTGTTTTGTGATACAATAAACATCAGACCTGAGAGCTGGTGAACAATAGATTCTTTTAGATTTTTTTTTTTAAGATTTATTTTGTAGATGTGAGTACACTGTCACTGTCTTCAGACACACCAGAAGAGGGCATCAGATCTCATTACGGATGGTTGGGAGCCACCATGTGGTTGCTGGGAATTGAACTCAGGTCCTCTGGAAGAGCAGTTAGTGCTCTTAACCACTGAGCCATCTCTCCAGCCCTAGATTTATTTTTGTTATTTTAATTATGCAGATGTGCGTTTATGGGTATTAAGCACATGAATGTAAGTGCCCACATAAGTCAGAGGTGTCAGGTCCCCCTGGAGCTGGGGTTGCAAGCACCTGTTGTGAATGCTGGGAATTGAATTCAGGTCCTCAGGGAGAACAGTATGTGTTCTTGGCCACTGAACCATCTCTCCACTCCCTAGAATCTTTTTTACTCTAACCTGGGAAGTTTACAGTTGAGCCTCAGCTGACCTGGTAGTGTAGGTATGAAGGAGGGGCCACTGCCAGGGAGGACTTCCTGGGGGAGGCTCCTCCTAGGAGACCTGAGCAGGAGTCAGTATGGGGCCTAGGGAGGAGGGAAGGGGAGAGGGAGAGGAGGTGGCAGTTGATATTGCCTCGGGGAGACAGGTCTCCTCTTTCTCATCCGAAGTCTGGTGAGGCTGCTCTTCGTTCCAAAGGACATGGTCTCACTGGGTCTTCACGCAGGAGGGTATTCAGTATCCCTCCAGGCCTTCTGTAGAGGCAGAGCCTGAAGACCCAATTACTTCTAAAGTAAACCTCCCAACACAGTCATCTTGGGGGTTAAATTGTAACATGAATTCAGAGGACAGCATTAGTCAGTCTGCAGCAGAAACCAGGAGGGTTCAGTTCCTAGGTTCTCCATGCTCAGGATTTAGCCAAACAGTAGTGTAGAGAGCACTGCAGAGCCCCTTAAGAGGGAAGACTTAGTAAGGCCCAACAGCAAAGCCAGCCAGACCTCAGGGATCCACTGAGAGGGGTTAGATGGCTGACTTCCCAGGTGCTGGGGCATCTACTCAGCCAGCTGACATCCCGCAGTTGCTGAACATGGCCTGGGCGGGAGATTCAGTGCCACTCAAATCAGAAGCAAGGATCCAGGATCCCCTTTATTTAGCCCGGACTGTGACAGACAGCAAGGGCCCTCAGAGATTTGGAGCCCAGTGAACAGCACAGGGTCTGTCTTAACCTTTAATGCTCCTCTACTTGCCCCTCACCTCAAAGTACAGGCCACGTGTCCAGGTCCTCTAAGGACAGAGAAAATGGGTGGGGATGTTACCCTAATTCATCCCTAAAAAAGCAGCCAGCGTCAGGGCACCCTTTTGAGGGGGGCCAAGGCCAGAAGACACCGTTTGTTCCCGAAACCCTTGCTTGCTCGACAGGCCAGAGTGTGCCATTTCTCAGCCATAGCTTGGGGACAGAGCTGATGGGTGGTGTCCAGAGAGCCCCAAATAAAGGACCAGACACACAGCTGTCCCTCTCTGAGCCCTCAGGGGCATTACAGTGTACCAGCCAGCAGGACAGGGTACAGAAGTTTAGAATGGACCCATGACCTCAATTCACCTTCTCCGTACACCAGACTCCTCCTGTTGGGAGACATTGTGCCCTAATGGGTAATGATCTCTGCGTGTAGCACTGGGACTCTATGTGTGCAGCTAGCTTGCTCATTTCAGTATCAGTTCTGCCCGGAGCCACACAGGAAATGCCAGGCCTCTTCCTGGAGCCTGGGGCATCCTTCAGTGTATCAATTTACTCATTGCCCCCGGACAGAAATTACTGTCTTAAATTCCTCCAGCACTTAGGAAGGGAGGAAGCGTTTCAGTTACAGTTTGAAGGGCACAGCCCATCATGGCGGGGATGTAATGGCAGCAGGAGCATGAGGCCACTGGTCACATTGTATCCACAGATGAGAAGCAGACTCTTGCATGCCAGTGCTCAGCTCACTGTCCCCTTTTCCTATAGGCCAGGACTCCAGCCCAGGGAATGGTTTCACCTACAGTAAAGGTGGGGCTCCTTGCCTCAACTGACATAACCTATACCATTCCGTACGGTCGTGCTCAGAGGCTGAGCTAATCTAGATAATCTCTCACAGGTGTTTCTAGAGAATGGTTCTCCCACGGGAGTCTCGATCCCATCCAGTTAACCATTACTGTCAGTGATTGCAGCCCTGAAGGACACTGCTCCCAGAAGTGCAGGCCCAAGCTATTCCTCAGCAATGTCAGCCCCCCCCCCCTTCCCCTTCCTTGTGCTGCTCTGTTCTCATTATAAAACGAGTTGTTGATCTTTGTAAACCACCAAGAAACAGAAGGATGGAGATGAAGAGATGGCTCGGCACCTAACATCACTTCCTGCTCTTCCAGAGGACTTGAGCTTAGTTCCCCGCCCCCATGCTGAGTGACTGTCTTAGTTACAGTTTCATTGCTGTGAAGACACCATGACCAAGGCGGCTCTTATTAGGACAACATTTAACTGGGGCTGGTTACAGGCTCAGAGGTTCAGTCCAATATCATCAAGGCAGGAAGCATGGCAGCATCCGGGCACATATGTGGCTAAAGTAGCTGAGAGTTCTACATCTTCATCCAAAGGCAGACAAGAGAAGACTTCCAGGCAGCTAGAATGAGGGTATTAAAGTCCAAGCCCATAATGACAAACCTACACCAACAAGGTCACACATCCTTATAGTGCCACTCCCTGGGCCAAGCATATACAAACCATCACAGTGACTAACAGCCACCTGTAACTCAAGCTCCAGGGATCTACTCTAACACACACACACACACACACACACACACACACACACACACACACACACTTATGTATAAATAAAAATAAATCCTTTAAAAAAAAACAAAACAAAGGAAAGAAACATGAAGAAACATTCTAAAAGAAAAGTAAAATTACCCACATTCAACTCACTAGAGATTAAATCAGTTAACCACTTTGGCATATTTCTTTTGGGAACACATAGGTGTGTGTCTGTGTGTGTGTGTGTGTGTGTGTGTGTGTGTGTGTGTGTGTGTAGCTGAAACAAATCATTTTACTTCAAACAGTGAGGTTTGTTTACACAAACAGGATTGTTTAGGCCGACTCTTACTAAGTACTCCCAGTTGGCCATTCGGTTATTTTGTACTGAGTCACCCACTGATGGCACACCCTGCTGGAATGTGTCCCTCAGGGAGGGTGTTCTAGGCACTTCCTGGCTCCAGGTGAAGTCATTTCTACGGCTCCAGTGTAAAGTAGAACATGGACGGCTAGGAAACAAAGATGCTCTGGAAAGACCCTTGCAGGGAACGTTCTATCCAAAGTGCAAAGGAAATGGCAGGCATGGTGTTGCAATGAGAGCCATGACATTTCCTTTCCTCTTCTAGAACATTAAGAGTGACATACGCTCAGTGGGAAAATCACAGTGAAATGTCAGTTTAGTAAAAGCGATTTTCCCGATCCTCCCACGTGGAGTGGTTGTCCTTTTAAGCCCTGCTACTCCCCCTCCTTCTTTCTCTTTCAGGAGCAGGGAGCAGAGTAGAAGCTTCAAGCTTCCTTACTTAGTGACCACCAGGTGTTGGCACGTGACCTGAATCCCCCCACCCCCACCTCCAAAGCTTTGGTCCATTGCAAAAGAGGTGTGAAGAAGTTTAAGGAGCCAACTGTCATGCGCTGGTATCTCCCTCTCAATCTGCTCTATCCCCAAATGCCACACGGGAGGCATCTTCCCACAGTAGCTGAATCCTACCCTGGGCCCTTTTGAGTGACCGCTGGCATTCCACTGCGTGGGTGCAGAGAGTTACATAATCCGACTTCCATGGCTGGAAATTTAGATGGCTTTCAGATTTGACTATTATAAGTAATCCTGTTTTTAAGTGTCTCCTGGTGAATACTGGTTTATACCAGTCTGTGGCTCTTTTCTTAGACAACCTCTCACCCAGGGAGTTGTGGGTTACAGGGATGCAGGGCCAGGCTTGGATAGAATCTGCCTGTGCTTCTTATGCAGACCAGCCCTGCTTCTGCCCAAGGCATGATGTACATAAGTGTGTATGTGTACCACAAATGTTCACATATATGTGCATACCTGGGTATCAACTCTCCAGGAAGTCAGCCCTGAGAAACAGCTCAGAGATCCACTAATGAAAGGTATTGGGAGGGCTGGAGAGATGGCTCAGTGGTTAAGAGCACTGACTTCTCTTTCAAAGGTCCTGAGTTCAAATCTCCGCAACCACATGGTGGTTCACAACCACCATAATGAGATCTGGTGTCTTCTGGTGTGTCTAAAGACAGCTACAGTGTACTTACATATAATAAGAAATAAATCTTTGGGCCAGAGCAAGCAGTGCCGGAGCTAGCAGAGGTCCTGAGTTCAATTCCCAGCAACCGCATGAAGGCTCACAATCATGTATAGCTACAGTGTACTCATATCATAAAATAAATAAATGATTCTTAAAAAAGAAAGAGAGAGAGAGAGAGAGAGAGAGAGAGAGAGAGAGAGAGAGAGAGAAGTAGAAGGGAAGGGCTCAGACCACCATGAGGGTCTGACAGCAGGACAGCCAACAGGAGGAGAGGTTCAGAGGGAGGGCACATGTGCCACTGTGTGGTCAAGTGGGACATGCCCAGTCCAGGCCAGAGCCTGTTATAAACAGTGTGGCTTCAGCTCAATGTCACTGGATGCTGATGCTCTCAGGCTGGTAGCTGACAGTATGGTGGCAGATGAAAGAGAAGTTCTGTTTGAAGGGAGACTGTACCTCAATTTTTCTACACAAGACTTGGTTAAGTACCCTTACTGTACAAGTCTGTGACTACTCACGAGATAAGCCCTGGTGTGTACTGAGTCATTTGACTGTCTCCTTCCAGCCCGCCCATTCAAAAACAAAACCAAAAACACTGATGCTAAAATTTTCTTATTTATTTATAGGATGCCTTTGTATATTTATTCTACTTTGGGACAAAATTATTTATTTTAGGAAACTTAGAGGTTGAGGTGGTATGGGGTGGTTAGACTAACTCAGGCCTTGGGCTCAGCTGTCAGGACAGCTTAGTAACTTTTGAGCCACTTTGACCCCAAGGGCCTCAGATTTCTTCGTTGCTTATTTGAGTGCTAGCTTGACCAGGCATCAGGAACCACAAAGGAAGTTGGTGTCCTCTGGCTGTAGGTAGCAGTGAGGTCTGCAGGCCTGATCTACAAAAGCCAGCTGTGGGCAGTCGCTTACAGTTTCGCATGCATCTTAGAGTTCCAAGCAAACCATTCAGACTGAATGGAAACTCCTTAAACTCAACCAGTGTCTTAAAAATGGGCAAAGGACTTGAGTAGACCTTCATGCCATGGGAAAGTGCTGTCTAGTCCATCCACTGCAGCTTCCCAGTGGTCCCTAGAGCACTTTGGGGCCCAAAGAATTGGAAAGACTGGACAGGGTTATGAGTCCCATGGCTAGGACAGTAGTGAGGGAGGTCAGAGCACACTTCCGTGGGGCTCCTTGGCTGCACTGGTCCTGACTCCTCACTCTGCTTGCTGGGCTTTATCAGGAGCATGTTCGATTTTTGTCCATGCATTCTCATCCTGCGGTGATGTCTTAGGGTTTTACTGCTGTGAACCAGCATCCTGACCAAGGCAACTTTTATCAATACAACATTGAATTGGGGCTGGCCTACAGGTTCAGAGGTTCAGTCCATTACCATCAAGGAGGAAACATGACAGTGTCCAGGCAGGCATGGTGCAGGGGGAGCTGAGAGCTCTACATCTTCATCGGAAGGCTGCTAGCAGAAGACTAACTTCCAGGCAGGTAGGATGACGGTCTTATAGCCCACACCTACAGTGACACACCTACTCCAACAGGGCCACACCTTCTAATAGAGCCACGCCCTGGGCTAAGCACATACAAACCATCATAGGTGGTAACACGAATCGTACCCGTGGGCTCTTGCTCTTTGGAGACCATGGATTGGGAAGTTTGCACTCTTGCTCTACCCATTTGCAGGGCACAGCAATACGAAGGAGGGGCAAGGAGGCTTCCAGCAGGATGAGGAGCACACCCTTCTGTCCTGGGTACCATGCTGTTTGATCAGCCCAACACACACTTCAGGCTCTAGGTGACACTGGGTGTGTCAGTATTGAGGTGGTAGCTTCCTGTGTGGCACTGTCTCTCCCCATAAAGACCTGCTAATCTTGCCAAGAGACCAGAGGCCAAATGCAAAGCAAGGTGGAACAGCTAGTTTCTCAGAGATGCAGGGAGCTAATAAGAGGAGAGCTGGGCCGTGGGGCAGAGGGGATGGATGATAGAGGGTGGGACTCTGGGAAGGACCCAGATGCAGGAAGGGACAGGATCCTGGTTATGTGGACATGTTAATCCCATGGGTTAGCAGACACCTAGTCGTCCTTCACCTGACACATGCTAGGTCTCGAGATCTCTCCAAGACCCTTGCTTCATATCCTAAGAAGGGCTGGACTTTGTCCTTATGAATTTCTGTTGGGGACAGGCTAGGGGCTGGGACTGAAAGCTAGGCTGGGTGTACAATTGCCCATTGCTCTGTGCAATATGATCTAGGAAAAATACCCCCCTTTCCCACCCACCCTGAATGGCTCCCCACCTGTGATGGCTATTCTTGGATGTCAACTTGACTCAATCTGAAATTAACTAAAACCCAAGTAGCCGGGCGTACCTGTGAGGAATTTTTTTTTCTTAGTTAAATCATTTGAAATGGGGAGATCCACTTCTAATCTGGATCTCTGAGGTAGGAAAATCCACCTTTAATCTGGGCCACACCTACTAGCAGCCTATACAAAGGACATGGAAGAAGGAAGCTTGCTCTCTCTTTTTGCCAGCTTGCTCTCTATAGCATGTCCATTCCTTAGAGCCCAGTTCATGGGGGATTCCAGAATATATTGAAGTCCAGCTGAGACTGAACCACTTCTGGATTCTTAGACCTATTCTTGTCAATAGACAGCCATTGTTAGACTAGCTGGATCCTAGCCTGTAAATTCTGTTCCTCTAAAAAAAAAAAAAAAACCCTGACTAATGTACCACCCCTTAGCCCCACATTGTAAGCAGACATGGGATCCATCCAGAGAAAACTTAGGACTGCTCCTCCCAGCCCCTCACATACAGAGTAAACTGCAGAGACTTCTGTATTGTTCACACTGCTGTTGAAGTGAGTGAGTTCAAGGTCTAGGACAGGCTCTTCCCCCGCAACAGTCCTGAGAGGATGTGATCATCAAAAGAGCACCACAGCCAAGACTACCTCCCCCGCCCCTCAACCAGGCTCCTCCATACCTGTCCAGTTGTTGTAGCCTTGATGGGGTGAAGATGTCATCAACAGCACAGAGATGGCTCTGCTGAATCCTGCAACGTTGCTCTCCCTGGCAGGTGGCACAGTCAAACACCCACTGTAATCTGTGATTGCTGAAGAGCCCATCAGATGGTTCAGGGAGGGAGCAGGAATGGGGACTTGCTCTGCCTGACCACCACTCTATTCTAAACAAGAGGTGCCAGAAGGACACATTGTCTAACTTGTGTGCTGAACACGTGGAACCCATGATTCCCAGCTGATGGTGCTGTTTGGGAGGTTCTACAAATTTTAGTAGGTAGACCTAGTTGGGGGTGGGGCGCTGTGCCTTTGAAATTATAGCTGGCCCCCAGTCAACTATAATTTTTCCTATTCTTTGTTTCATGTCTGCCTTGAGGTCAACGGCCTGTTCCTGGACACAAACCGCTACCACCACAATGGTCTGCCCAAATGCATGGGTCTGAGTGTACCCTGAGAAACCACGCTCCAGATTAAGGTTTTCCTTCATCAACTCGTTCCTTTAGATACTTTGATCACTGTTGTAGAGAGAAAATCTTGTGTGTTGTATGGATGCATCACCTGTCAATTAAAAAGCCTATGGCCTATGGCTTAGGTAGGAAATAAAGGTGGGACATCCGGGAGAAGAAAGAATTCTGGGAGAGAGACAGATGAAAGGGTGATGAGACAAACTCATTGCGCCTGAGCACAGGTCTCAGCCACGTGGCAGAATATAGGCTAAAATAATTGAGTTATTTTAGTTATGATCTAGTCAGAGTACAGCCTAGTTATATGGCCAAGGTATTTGTAAATATATCTTGAGCCTGAGTCTTTTTTCTGGGAGCATGGGGCTGAGAGGAAGAACCAGGTTTAACTACAGCCCACGGTGACACAGGAGTAACTAACACAGGCCTGGATGCTGTGCCTGCCTGTCTGGAGGATCCAGGCTCACTGTCTTCTCTGGGGCGTCCACTCCAGGCCCTTTGGACCCTGCCAAGGCACAGGTCCTTGCTCTCCAGACTCCTCCCCATCCTCTGCCATCTCCACCCTGCATGCTCCTCACACTGGTTGCCAAGTGATGCCCAATGCCAGCTCTATCTCCAAGTGAGCATCTGTACCAGGTAACTTTGTGAGGCCTGGAGACACCCTATCCCTGGAGGGTAGTGGAAACAGTAAGTGACAGGGTCACAGGCATGTGAGACCAGGGTGTTGCCCTGCCAGCCTGTGAAATGAGTGCTGAAAGGAAAGGAAGTTTTATGATCTAATTTTTCCTCAAAAAACAAAAACAAAAACAAAAACAAGCCAAAACATGCCGGCTAGTATTTGGTCACTGTGACAAAGCCCAGGAGACAATGAAGGAAGTAACGGTTTTCTCTGGCTCAGTTTCAAGGGTTTCAGTTCATGGTGGGTTAGCTCTGTGGCTTTGTCAGCTGAGAACATCATGGCTGGTGTGTGTGGCAGAGATCCCTACTTACTGTATAGGTGCCAAGAAGCCGAGAGTGAGAGGAAGGGACTAGGGTGCTAATAGCCCCTTCAAAGGCACAGTCAGTCCTCTGCTCTATGTCCAGTAAGTCCCTTCTCTTAAGACTCCATGATCTCACTGGGGCACCAAACTGAGGACCAAGACTTCACCACACAGTCACAGAGGAAGCAGTTAAGGCTCATGCTACAGTAGTGTGAAAACTCAAATAGCACAGAAAATTAAGGGGAGAGCTGTTGAGATCCCCCTGGCCCTCAAGCGCAACAGCGTCCACCTCTGAGCAGTGCATGCTTGGCTGCAGAGCTGCTGAGCCTGACCACAGGCTCACTCTGTGACTCCAGTTCTCTTGTTATCTGTGGACACTCCACTTTATTTCTGAGTTTTGTTTTATTTTGGAGAGAAGGTTTTTTTCTGTGTAGCCCTGGCTGTCCTAGGACTCTCCCTATAGATCAAGCTGGCTTCAAACTCAGAGATATGCCTGCATCTGTCTCTTCTTCCAAGTGCTGAGATTAAAGCCACCATTGCCTGGCTTGGGCACCGCACTTTAAATGAGTCTGGATTCGTTTCCGTCTCTCTCCCCCCTCTCTGGATTATGCTTCTGATTCACACCTTGGTGGATGGATGTGACTTCTAATGCTCTCTGTACTCCCAGTGAAACTGAATCAGGACAATGACAAGCAGTGGAAGATCAGACAGCTAAATCTCAGAGGTCACAAATAGCACAGGCAAGAGAATGACATCTAGAAACTGCGACCTGGAGATTGAAAACATTCATTGGAATAACTTAAAAGGCCACTAATCTGGGCAAATCAGTGCTTGCCTACAGTCCCAGCATTAAGGAGGCTGAAGGAGGAGGAGTGTGAGTTCAAGGCTAGCCTGGACTACATGTCAAAAGCAAAACCAATGAAATCATCAAACACTGTCAGAAGCTTAGGGAAGAAGGCAAATTCAAAATGAAACATGAACCCCACTATCCCTTGCTCTGGGCTTCTTTATAAAACCTATTTTCTTACTTAAAAAGGAACCCAAGCCTCTTATAAAAGCAATCACAAAGCACCAGTGGAAAACGTGTCCTGAGCCACCGTTAATGTCTGGCACGTGCAGAAACTATCCTAGCTCACCCTGATCAAGATTTCTCAGCAAAATTTGCAGGCACAACACATGCATACTCCGTGTGTGTGTGTGTGTGTGTGTGTGTGTGTATACAGATGTACACATGTACATTTTTAACCTTAAAGAACTATTACAACTGTTATAACCAAATGGCTCTAGTATGAGATGCTAAGACTCTATCCAGACACGCCCTTTCTGCTGGCAAGAACAGTGGAGCTGGGGAAGGCAGTGGGGAGAAGGCAGAGAGCAGAAAGCTGGAGATCCTTTATAGGCAAGGGACATCAGAAATGGACTGGATGGTATGCTGGAACAGAGCAACCTGGGACAGGAAGGTCCTTGTCTCTTCTTGAGCTGTGGTTGGGTATAAGATAAGATGTTTAAAGAGATAAAGAAGAACCAGAACTAATCTGGGGTCCCAGGAGAGATTTGGGGGATGGTACAAGTCTGGACGGCTGCTCCCATGTTGCCCCTCCAACAGGGCTGGCATGTTCACTTGTAACCCATCTTTTCATGGTTAGTTTGTTTCTATGGCATTTCTCCACAAAGTCACAGGCACTGACATCAAGGCCACATGGGCACTCAGGGGGAGTCACCAAGCAGAGAGGACCATATCCTAGTGAGACAGATATAGTAGCTCAGCTCCTCCAATGAGTTCTTAGCAAAGAACAGGGCACCGTTAATAATACTGTAAGTCCTGACATTAATGGCAGATTTTTATTGTAAGCACCCTGTCTAGTCACTGTTCTATTACTGTGAAGAGAGACCACGACCAAGGCAACTCTTATAAAAGAAAGCATTTGACTGACTGGTGGCTGTCTTACAGTTTCAGAGGGCTCATCATGGTAGGGAGCATGGTGGCAAGGATTGTGCTGGAACAGTATCTGAAAGCTACATCCTGATCTGCAAGCAGAGGGAGGGAGGGAGGGAGGG
>NC_034590.1:108657304-108674659 GCF_900095145.1 Mus pahari
TCCTCCATTGGGGACCCTGTGTTCCATCCAATAGCTGGCTGTGAGCATCCACTTCGGTGTTTGCCAGGCACTGGCATAGCCTCACAAGAGGCCGCAATGTCAGGGTCCCTTCAGCAGAATCTTGCTGGCATGGCATGGACTTTTGAAACCTCAAAGTCCACCCTCAGTGACTCAGCTACTCCAACAAGGCCACACTCACTCCACACTTCCTAATCCTTCTCAAACAGTGTCACTCCCTGGTGACTAAACACACACTCATTTGGTTTTTTGTTTGATTTGGTTTTTGGTTTTTGGTTTTGTTGTTGTTGTTGTTTTGTTTTGTTTGAGATAGTGTCTCACATAGCTCAGGCTGGCCTTGAACTCTCTGTGTGTCAGAGGATAACCTTGAACTCTCAATACAGCTAGCTACCTTTACCTCTCATTGCTAGTTTTATAGGTATGAGCCACTGTACCCAATTTTGTGTAGTGCTGGCGACCTAACCCAGAGCTTTGTACATTTAGGTCATTGCTCTACTGAGCTACAGCCACAGCTCTCAAGCACCCCTTTTGATGTTTAATTTTTTTTTTTTATTTAAAGCTAAGATATAGGGACTTGAGTGGTGTTAAAACCATAACCAAAAGCTGTTAGCCTCTGTCCTAGCAGGTGAAAACAGTCAGAGAAGCAGGCCCTCTCTGGCAGCCTTGGAGACAGCTCTCACTAGATGCCCGGAATGTTTCACAGGTACCCAAGGAAGCTGTACTACAACCATGGCTGCTTATCACCAAAGCACCACACCAGTTCAAGAAGGTAGTATTCTGGTCAAAACTGTTCCAAAGAGCTTGTTCTAGACTTTTGCTTACCACAAGCCTCAGTGAACTCTAGAAACCATCTTCCTTGTGACCCAGCAGAAGGACTGCAACTGGTACAAGCATAATATTTAATTTGCATAACATCACTGCACCCCTTTCTGACTAGGTAAGCTGTTCAGCTTACTGCCCCAGCCAGCACAAAGTCACCCTCCTCTGCTGCCCCCTGCATTAGATCCTTTGAAAGTTTCTCTAGAGTGGTCTTTTCTTGTCCACTTTCAATCATTGTCACTAGTAGAACAGGCCAGGCAGGTGACAAAGCAGAGAGGGCAGGAATGGGGGAGGTGGCAGTTGCGTGGCAATAGAGGAAGCAAGGAGACTAAAGAGTGACCCCGGGCAAAGAGTAGAAAGTGGTGGGTATGACAAAAGCTTCAGAGCCTAGAAGGGCCGAGCCATAGCTAGAGATGCCCCAGACCACAAGTCACTGTAAGAACAGAACAACTTAACACCCCAGGCCAGGAGCTGCAACACTAGCAAACGCTACCTCCCGACACTGCTCTCTGGTTATGGAAGCTGTCCTGGTTAGGGTTTTACCGCTGTGAACAGACACCATGACCAAGGCAACTCTTAAAAAAGGACATTTGACCGATTTGATTGGTGCTGGCTTACAGGCTCAGAGGTTCAGTCCATTATCATCAAGATGGGAACATGGCAGCATCCAGGCAGATGTGGGGGGCTGGAGAAGCTGAGGGTTCTACATCTTCACCCCAAAGGCAGATGGCAGACAGGAGAAGACTGGCTTCCAGGGAGCTAGGATGAGGATCTTAAAGCCCAAGCCCACGATGACATACCTACTTCAACAAGGACCCATCTCCTAATAGTGCCACTCCCTGGGCCAAGCATATTTAAACCATCACATTCCACTCCCTAGACTAAACATCTTCAAAGCCTAGAAGGACAATGGCTGCCAAGTGCAGGGTCGCTTGTGCTTAAAGCCTAGAATGATGAGCCTCTGGCTTGTGAACCTAGAGCCACGGGGCTCTGGCTTCTAAAGCTTAGAGCAATGGTCCTCATCTATTAGCATTTGATCTGTGTGCCTCTGGGTTTATCATTCTCATCTGAGAGCCTGGGGCACTCAGGACCTAAGGCTGCCAGCACCAGAAGTGGCCTCCTCAGTAGATCACAATTTACCTCCAGGTACGAGACAAGGATCCCAGCCATCTACCCCCGGCAACACAAAAAGCTGCTTGTGTGCTCTGGTCCCAGATACTGCTGGGTCTGTGAGGGGACCCATGTCTCCTCACTGCCATTGAACTGCTTCTTGGGTTTCATCCTCTGCCGCTCAATCTTTTTTTGCACAAAAAAATAATTTGTGAGCATCAGCAGCCAGTTAGCCCTTTAATGAAGCTTTAATTTTTAAATGAATATTTATGAGCTGTTAGGAGTCCAGCCGAGTCAGTGGTGGAGCTCGGAAGCCTTGAAGTCCCTGAGCTGAGCTGAGTGGTTAGGCCTGGTTATCCCCCAAGAGGCAAGAGAGGCCTGGCCCTGTCACAGCTTCCAGGCCCCAGGGTCCCCTAACTCCTCATACCCTGTTCGTTCCTTGACTCCTGTCCCTCTCTTGGCTAGTTCTTTATCCATACTGCTGTACAGAGACTTGCCCTACACCCCCTCCATTACCAGCATTGCGGCAGGAGCTAAGAAGGCTGTCGCTCACACCCTCTCTACCTCAAATACCCTTGGCTGAGACTTGGGGAGAGGGAGAGCAGTCAAAGGGACCTGAAATGTCCCTCCCCCACTGGCTGTCAATTCCCGGACACAACGCTTTAGCTGAGTAAGCACAGCCACTCCAGGCTCTGTCCGTATCCCAGAAACCTGGGTGACCTCATGAAAGGCTTAGGGGAAGAGGCTGGTAGAGGTGTCTTAGAGTCGGCTGGAGATACGATACCAGGAATTGACTTTAAGGCATAGGCTGCAGCCTTCCTAGGGCTGGACCTTTTGGGTAGAATACAGTAGGGTGGGGTTCAGGCCTAGGGTGAGGGACTACAGCCTCAGTTGTGGGCTACGGATGCCCGTGCTCTGCAAAAGAGGCATGGGATTCTAGAAACTTCTCTGGAGGGGCCCAAGGTGGAAGCCACTAATTGATGAGCTCATAGTAAATCTGGGCTTTGACTATGGCATCCTAGCCTCCTCCTCCTCCCCCACCCCCACTTATGAGCATCAAGCCCTTCCCAACACAGCCCCCTGATATGACCGTGGCCCATGGGAAGAAGGACCTCCTCACTTAGGTAGGGCCCAATCACCCTTGCAACCAGCAACAGTAGAAGGCAGGCCAAGGGTAAGAAAGAGCTTGGTCTGCCTTTGTAGATAAAGCAGGGTCAGGGTAAAGGTAGTCAGGGTCCACGCCTGACTGAGTGCAGAGGAGGCCTCATGCATGGAACATTCTAGAAGAGAAGGGTGGCTAGACAGAGGGATTGCAATGGGCTGTCAGCTATCTCTCTGCTGACTCACTCAGGGAGAGACAGAGGAAGTGTGGGCAAGGGGAGGAGCTGGCAGAGGAGGAGGAGGAAGGGGAACAGTCAGGAGGGTAGGGGAAGAGATGGGGAGAGAAGAGACAAGGAGGGAGACTGGAAGATCCAGTCTGAGCAAGGTCATCCAGGTTGCTCCCCAGGGACTCTGTATGGCTAATAGACAAGAAATGATGTGGTTCCCCGAGGAGAGGCACACCTGACCTCTGCCCTGAGTAGTGTCCCCACAGAAGCACAGCCTGGCCTTGGGAGCTCACTGTGGGAGTTTTCCAAGACCCTGCTGAGCTTGGAAGCAGGGGCCAGTGACCCCACCCCTTCTCTAGTGGCTTGGTTTTGGGTTTGCCAGGATGACAGTCAGGCTGCGGGCCTAGTTGCAGGGGTCCTCCTAGGGGTGTGGGTCCTCCTCATGGTGTGGGTCTGCTTCCAGGCCTGGAATCCAGGTCCTACCGCATCCTGAGTGGTGGTGGCCAGAGTGGCCCGACATGTAGTCCAGACCCCAAGCCTCAGGGTTGACACATGGGACCACCAAAGGGCACTGAGGAACCTGGCTGCCCCCTTACCTATCACCTATGTCACAGTGCAGCTCAGGCTCAGGCCTGAGCTTCTGGGTGCCTTGGGGCCACTGGGTTGTACCCCTCTGACAGCTTTCCCTGTAGGAGATATGAGAGGCAGAGAGGGCTAAGTATGGGCAGCCTTGGTGAGTGCCAGTCCTGTACTCTTCCCACCCTCCCCCTGCCCTCCCCTACCCCCTTCTCTCTCCCCTCCCCTCCCCTTTTCTGAATCAACATTTCCATCTCTTCCCCTGGAAGGCCCAGGCACTGGAGGGTTTGTAGGTTCCTGTTCTTACAAAAACCTCAGACGAGATGCACATTTCCAGTTTCTCTCCAGGGCCAGCACCGGGCCCCACCGCAACCTCCCTGGCCTCCTACGCACCAGAGGCCAGAGACCAGAAGCCAGAGGCCAGAGGCCAGAGGCCAGAGACCAGAAGCCAGAGGCCAGAGGCCAGAGGCCAGAGGCCAGAGGCCAGAAGCCAGGTGAAGCTGAGTGCTAGGCAGCTGGAAAAGCCGGTTTGGGCCTGTGCGAGCACATGGCCTCAGTCTGGTTTTCAGGAATGTAGCCTGGGGAGGCTGCAGCAACTAGGACCACCCTTGCTCCCAACACAGGAACGTTGGGGAGGCTCACCTGGAGGCACCCTCCCACCCATTCCCAGGACCCCAGGCTACCTTGGAAGGGCTGCCTCTATAGCCCTTCGGGTTTTGGGGTGCAGCCTGAGAAGCGTAATGGTCTGCTCAGGCAGAGGCTGGAAACAAATGGCTGTCAAAAACCCTAACTAAAATACAATGTAAGCAACACTGGCTCCCTCTCTAAGGGACAGGGTGGTAGTCGAGGGAGGAGGGCATTAGGGAGGCCAGCCCTCAGACACTGGTCTAAAGAGCCCTCACATACAGCAAGGAAGGCCGTAACAGTACTAAGTAAACATTACGTTAGTAAGTGGGGTTTCTAAACAAAAGAAGGATCCCCCCACCACACCTGGAGAGAAGCAGAATTAGACCCCCTTCCCACACGTGGCTCCCACATGAAGCTTGAAGATGGAAGAGTGGCTTGCTCTAGGCCTTTTCTGGGACTGAGGAGTCTGTCTTGGGCTTTTATTATAGATATTAATAAACTAAAATGTACATTATCCAAAAGTCTAAAAATATAAAAAGAAATGCCTTTTTAGTAGAGAAAAATGAAACAGAGGCCAGGAAATAGTAGGCTGGCGGCCCTGGAATGTTTGCTTTGTCTTCTGGGAATCAAGCCTCTATTCGCTCCCTTAGAGCAAGGGACCCCAGAATGCTGGTGTAGGGAGCCCCATTGCTTTAGCTGGGCCCTTCCTAGCATGACTGAGAGGAGCCATCTTCATTCAGAGGGCCAGCTGCTGAGGCCCCAAATACAGGAGACACCAGAATGCAGATCCTGTGGGCCTTGGGGCATAGTGGCATCAGGAGGGGGTGGGGGGCAGGGGCAGCAGGTAGGGACTGAACTGTTACCCCAGGAGAGCAGAAAGTGGGGATATGCAGCCTCTACACAGACCTGAACCTGAGAAATGCCCCAGGCTACCACTGACTCCCATGTGACCTCAGGCTATGTCTATAACATGGACTGTTTTTTTTTTTTTAAATTCAACTGCACTCCAATGTATAAAATATTCACATTATCCTTCCGCTTAAGTGCATTATTTATGTTACCATCCATGAAATATTCACATCTGACTTTGACTTCCAGTCAGCACATGTGGGTGACAGGCTGTCCTTTTCATGGTCATAGAAGCATGCAGTGTGTGCTCAGGGAATCTGGGGAGGTGTGGCCCACCTGGAGCTGGGACACTTCCCCCCCACATACACTCCCCAAAAGGGGGGGGGGAGCTACGAAGCAAGCAGAGGCACAGTAGGTCCACTTAATAGAATCTGACCCACATCCACAGGGGTACCTGGCTCCTAGCAGGTGACACTCAGGAGTGTGCTGGAACACAATGAGCCACAACCTGTTGCAGAAATCCAGGAGCCCCATTGGTCAGCAGCAAGGGAGGGAATGGCCTGCAGAGCAGTGCTTTCTCAGGGTCTGGCGGTGGTGGGGTGGTGGCTACCAGCACTCAGTTTAGAGCCCACAAGGCCGATCCCCAGAGGCACACGGGCTGGCTTGCCTAACACAGGACCCTCTGCTACCCAGTGACCTGACTCTGTGGTCTCTATGTGGTCAGCAGAGCCTGAAGGGGTGGGCACCATCTGCTGGCTTCTTACAGAAAGGCGAAGACAGTTTTGAAGCCTCCTCAGGCACCCCTTGCTCACACTGAACCAGGCTCCCTTATAGCAATAACAACCATTACACCCGGCTGCCTGTGGTACCTAGGGCCACATCCCCTCCATATTCCCTCGTACCTAGTGTTTTTTGCTCAGCTGGGATTGGGGGAGGTACAAGAAACATAAAAGTTCTTAGACAGATGGAGGCCCCAATCTTCAGACCAGCCAGACTGCCAAAGAGAGGCAGAGTCCCTGGTCTTGACCTTCATGAAGCCCTGAAATTAAGGGCCCAAATTAAGGGCCTCTGGGAAGCCATATAGCAGGAAGGAGGGGCCAGAGGTTTGATGGTCCCAACTGACCTGTCCGGTAATAGCAACTTAACATGTCCCTTTGACCCCAGCCTTCAGCGCCCAAGGTTGATTGGCACTGGCTTCGGTCTGGCTGGTCTGAGGATTGGAGCCTCCATCCATCTAAGAACTTTGATGTTTCCTGCACCTCCCTCAATCCCAGCTGAGCAAAACTACTAGGTACTAGGGCAGAATCCCAGGGAAGATGTCCAGTGCTTTCGGTACTGCCTGTGGCTAGTCTGCTTGGGACTGAGATTTGGAGTGTGGCAGGGAGAACAGGGAGAGCTAGACTCTTAGGCTTTGCTGGGCCACTTTGAGAAACTAGATTTTGAGCCGGCAACAACACCCCCCCCCTCTGTTTCTCCTCCTCCCCCCGCCCCCGCCCCGCCCCTTCCGTTCCCCAGAATGGTAATAACGCTATATCTAGGTTCGGTCTTAAAACAGCGGGAGTCCTGAACAACTCTCAGCTGCTTCCCACCTCAAGAGCACTTCAGCCTTTAGAACTTCCTGGGGTGAGGGTCACAGGCAGGAGGAGGCTGTGCCACCTTGGGTGGTCTTCCCTTAGCCTCCGGCAGGAAGGGACCCGACAGTGCAGTGGCGCCACCTGCTGTCAATTTACAGCATTGCATAGACCCAGAGAGAGGAATCCAGGCTCAGGGCTGGCAGGTCCAAGAGAAAGGAATACAATCACCTGTTCTCAGATTAAATAATCTAAGAAAAGTGGGCACTGACAAGAGTGCACACGTATTTGTTTCTATAAGACAGGAGAGAAAAGTGTCCTGGACAATCCCCAAGGCAAGGTCCTGGGCAGCTATGGGTGAAGTTGAAGAGGCACTAGGTAGAGGGGCCACGGACAAACAGAAGAAGGGACAGCCTGTGACCAGTGTTGTGAGGCTAGAGCCAGGCAAAGGTCTAGGGGCTGCATGTGGATTTTATTTCATGATAAATGTACATATTTTGGAACTTTGGGGGCTGAGCTTAAGAGCCTTTCTAAAGCAGAGACTGTCCACCTCAAAGATTAAGAGACATCTTAATAGCATCTCAGGGATAAGGGCACGGGGTAGAATCACAATGCCAGAGGCCTGATGGATGTGGGGTGTTAGATGCTTGGACTCTGGGTGATGATGGTGGGTCAGTTCTCTAGCCCCGGTTTCCAGGGTGCTCCACCAGGGTAGTTCAGAGAGGCTCCATTGTGCTGCAGGCGGGGGCTGGGGAGTGGTAGCAACATGGCTGCCGAGGCTTCCGTGTCTCTCTTTAGCCGTGAAGACTGGCTAGAAGTAGCATAGCCCCAGTTCATCCAGTGGGGTACCTCCTCCTGGATGGAGGGTCCCAGAGAACAGTCATGGGACCATCCTGTGGGACACGGAACTGGAGTGGCATAGTCAAGAGGGCACAGACACGAGGGAGCGCACTTCCAGGGAGCTAGGGCAGACAGACGCCTCGGGGGCTGCAGAGCTTGGCTCTGATGCCAGGGCATCCAAGGTCAATGCAGTCATCCTGGGGGTGGGGGGTGGGGGGTGAAGGTGTTTTCAAAGAAGCTGAGTTGTAGCAAACATCTCACACGGAGTCCTTGGCACAGGGTGTGCAGGTCCTGGGAGAGGAACGAGGTGACATCTTCATTTCCATAGCAACCCGGATGCTTGGCAGGGTGACAGCGGGGCTCAGAGGTGGCAGGTGCACATGGGTGAGCCACGTGAAGAGCCCAGCCTGCTCAGGCAAGTTAGGAAAGCTGTTTTCTATACCAGGGCCCAGGTCCAGCCCACATCCAATTGGCTCCCGAGGGCTTCTTGACATTTGTCCCAGGGTTCTGTGGCCCTGAGAGCCTATGCCAGAGCTAAGGCCACTGTTATTATGCCTGTCTGTAGCCTTGTTCCAACACTCTGGCCCTGGTCTGCTGAGCTACTCAGTTTCTGGGCACATGGGTGGTCTGGTCAGTGCTTTCACGGGGCCCTGTCACTTAAGTGATTTACCTGTGGGCGTGGGTGGAGACTGATCACCCCTACCTTGCTTCTTTTGCTTTTAACTCAAATACATAGGTTGGACCTTTTGCCTGTGCCCAGTGTTAGTAGCCCATAGTAGGAAGGTAGGGATATCCCTGTGACTTAAGGGAAACAGACACGTAGTTTGTCCAAGATAAACAGTAAGATCCCGCACATCCCACCCCACCCTCTTTTTTTTTTTTTTTTTTTTTTTTTTTTTTTTTTTTTTAGTATGTAGATCAGGCTAGTCTCACATTCACAGAGATCCTCCTGCCTCTGCTTTTTAAGTGTTAGGACTAAAGGCGTGTGCTACCACCTTTGTTTTCTTTTTCTTTCTTTTCTTTTCTTTTTGTTTTTTGTTTTGTTTTTTTGAGACAGGGTTTCTCTGTATAGCCCTGGCTGTCCTGAAACTCACTTTGTAGACCAGGCTGGCCTCGAACTCAGAAATCCACCTGCCTCTGCCTGTGGAGTGCTGGGTTTAAAGGTGTGCGCCACCACCACCCGGCTTGTTTTCTTTTAAAAGGGAGTTGCCATGATCATAGTCTTTCTTCACAGCAATAGAAACTCTAAGACAAGGACCTGCCCTGAATGTGGACAGCACCATTTCATGGGCAGGGCCCTGGAATGCATAGGAAGGTGACAAGAAGCTGAGCTCCAGCACGCACGCACGCACACTCGCACTCATGCACACATGCACGCACACACGCATGTGTGCACCTATTGCTGTCTTCTGACTGCAGATGTAAGGCAGCCAGCTCTCTCACGATCTTGCTGCAGTGGCATTCACAGGATTGATGGACTGTAACCTAGAGTTGTGAACCAAATAAACCCTTGCCCCCACAAGTTGCCTTCGTCAGGCTATCTTATCAGCACAACGGAATGGAAACTGATAGCCTCGGAGTGCAAAGGCCCCTCTCGTGACCAGGGAGCGGATCCGTAAGGTCAGCCCCCACCTTCCACTCCTTAGCACAGTACCACTGTCAGGCATGCTCCCTACATCCAGATAACAAAAGCATTTCCTGAGGACATGGACCAGATAGCCTCAGGGGACCCAGTGTCTGGGCAATGATAGCTTCCTCTTAGCCAAGGGGCTTAGCCCAGCACCTAGGCTGCTGAGTCTGATCGTTAGGGTAGGTCAAGACCATGGTTAGAAGACTGCATTGCTTAGGTTTCAGCAAGGAAGCATGGCAGGGCAGGCAGGCAGGCACAGCACTGGAGGGGTAGCTTAGCATTCTATACCTGGATCTGCAGGCAGCAGAGAGAGAGAGCTGGCTTGAACAGTAGAAACCTCAAAGCCCACCCACAGTGACACTTTGCCTCCAACAAGGCCACACCCACTCCAACAAGGCTACCCTTCCAAATAACATCGCTTCCAATGGGGCTGTAGGGGCCATTTTCATTCAAACCACCATAGTCTTCCCACCTCAATTAACCCAATTACAAAACAAACAACAACAACAACAAAAAAAAAACCCACAAAAACTCTCAGAGGCACACCCATAGGTTAATTTCTTAGTAAGACTCTCTTCCTAGTTGATTCTACATTGTATCAAGTTGACAATTAACACTAACCATCACACAAATGAAAACTGGATGTGGTACCCAGTACCAAGCAAGATGCTGGCTGTCTCATATTGAAGGTCTCACTGGTAAGCCTGCTCTTGCTGCAGGCATCCCCTAGTAGGTCCCAGCTCCAGTTTCTCCCCCAGGCTGTGGCCTAGCTCAGCCGCTTGCTGCTGGCTGTTGGACAGGGGTGGGGAGGAGGAGCCAGTGCTCTGCAGTTCCTGCAGACAAGGTTTTAGTGATGGCCTTTTAGCATGGCTTGTCACTTCCCCTTTTATCTTTTCTGGACCTCTCCAGAGGACAACCCCAGGAATGGCTGGCTGAACAAGGACACTGTGCCCCTCAGGGTGGAGGGAGCACTCAAACCCAGAAAGAGCCCAATGAGGCCTGTCATGGGTGACAGAAGTCTGCAAGAATGAGCTATACAGATGGCATGAATTAGCTACAAATACCAAGTCTCTAGCTTCAGCTGCAGGGAATGATGGGAACTCACTTAAGGACTTCCCCAGGCAAAGGCTCAGGAAGTAGAGACTCCTTGACACTATGTAGCACCAGTATCCATCCAGCATATGACAGATGCTGGGATCAGTCTGATTTAGCTAGTTCAGAGGACCCCACTGATTGGCAGCTCAGAACATCATGGCTGGTGAGCAAATGGGGAATGTAGCTCCTATTGTGTCTATGTCCCTGGCTGCCTTTGGGTTGTGGGTACAGGCTGTCGATAAGTGGGGTGAGATCAGAAACACATGGTTGACTTACCATAGATGCCAAGATATTTCTCAGGGGAAATGCCAAGGAGCCCCTGAAACACTTACCCTTCCAGGTAACCCACCTTAGATACAAGAGCCCAAAGCCAGCAGATGGGGCAGTGGTGATGGTGGAATACCCAGAGGAGTAGCTTGAGATGGCAGGTCTAAATGGCATCAGTAGACCATGACAGCCACTCCAGTGGGTCACAGAGAATGCCCACAGCTCAAAGTCATAGTTTAGCCCGACTGATACAGCCCTGCCATCTCGGGCTGCTGCCATTCTCAGCTCTGCCAGCAGAGGGCACCCCACACTTGTGTGAGCAGTTCCAGACTACCTGGTGCTCTAAGGAAACTGCCCACAACCAGCTGCACACCATGCAACTCCAAAAAGCCCTTCTGGCAGCAAGCCCGAAGAAACTCATGACTGGTACTCTGAAGTTTACAGTCAAATGTATGTGTGCATGACCTGGGATAACTCCAGAAACTTCCTCCCAGACATTTCTCACCCGAGGGCAGGTGCTTCTATATTCACAAAACTGTGAATGAGCTAAGTGTTGGGTTCTGACACACTTTCAGGCAGTCTTGGAACTGACAGGCGGTGTGCGCTCTTTTCACCAGCTTGGTTTGGCTTAAGAGCGGTGCAGCTGGAAAGCTATGTCCCATTGTCCTTGACCCCCCTTGCTGGTGCCCATGTGACCACAAACAGAACTGTCTGATCTCGGAAATGCATAGTGACTGATGACACAGGCTGGCAATGTGCAGCCTGCTTAGTGCTTCTCTGCTCATGTCTGTCTGTCTGTCTTGTCTATCTATCTATTCCTTTTGGGGTTTCTTTGTTCTGTTTTTAGTTTTTGAGACAGGATCTCTTTACATAGCTATCTATGTCTGTCAAGGAATTCGCTTTGTAGACCGGCTAGCCTTGAGCTCATAGAGATCCACGTATCTTTACTTTCCAAGTCCCAGTATTAAAAGTGTGAGCCACCTCCCTCTTTAAAGTCAAGGTCTCACTATATTGTTCCAGCTGGCCTGAAACTTTAGAGATCTGCCTGCTTCTACCTCCGGAGTGCTGGGACTAAAGATGGGCCTGGACCCTAAATATTTTAGACACACACACACATGGAAGTCAGAGAATAACTTATGGAAGTCCATTTTCTTCTTCCATCATGTGGGTTCCAGCAATTTAGCTCAGGCTGCCAGGCTTGGTAGCAAGAGCCTTTACCCTCTGAGGCATCTCACCAACCCACGCCCCTCCTCTTGCATAGTGTCCTTAATAGTGAAAGTGATCAGTGGCCAGGTGGTGGCAGCACACATCCTTAATCCCAGCATTCAAGAGGCAGGGGCAGGGGCAGGGGCAGAGGCAGGCAGACCTCTTGAGTTCAAGGTCAGCTATAGATCGACTTCCAGGACAGCCAGTGTTGTACGTAGAGAAACCATGTCTCAAACAAAACAAAACAAAACAAAACAAAATGAAGTGAGAGAGAATGTCCTCAGGATCCTTCCAGGTGACATGAGAGCTCACTTGGAGAAGTGAGAGCTACATACTTTGGGGTAGTGGCTTGTGTCTGCTTGCAGTGCCCTTGCAGAGGCCTCCTGAGAGATGCAAGGCTAACTTTTGATGCAGATGTTTCTTGCCCCTGTCTAGCTGGACTGTGGATCTACCTTCCCTGGGGCCAGTGAGGGGCCCCCCTGAGCTGCACTTGACCACAGCTGCTGCTCTGTTGAGTCTCCCACTTTGAACCTGGGAGGCCCACCTAAGAGTGCTAAGAGAAATAATGGCTCCTAGAGCCCTAGCCCCCAAGCACTTGAGAGATTCTGTCTGGGTCTAAACATGGGGTTCCATGTATCTCTCCTTTTTTCCACAGATAGGAAGTACAGTTGTTTCACTGAAAGTCCAATGACACCAGGGTCTGGGTCCATACCCCAGGCTAATTTAGCACTCAGCGTCTTCTATCTTCTTTATCCTTCCGGTCCCGCTCGCTAATGTTTCTTCATTTCTGGTCCCCATTGCTGATTAGCTCTCTTGTCTCTGTCCTTCCTCCCTGGTGGCAACCATGCCTTCTCTCCTTTCCAGGCTCCCCGATTACCTCAGTCTCCAGCAACTGTTTTGCTGCTTGTGAGAGCACTGAATGATACCAGGTGGATGAATGGAGAAGTAGATGGATGGATGGGTGGGTGGGTGGAAAGATAGAATGGGTGATGGATGAATGGGTACATGGGTGGAAAGATAGATAGAATGGGTGATGGATGAATGGGTGCATGGGTGGATGTATATATGGAATGTATGTATGAGTGATTGGATATGAACAGATGGTTGGGTAGATAGATAATGGATGGGTGGATGTATGAGATGACTAGGTAGATGGGTAGATGGATGGATGGATGGATGGAGCATCTCACACCAAGCTGGTTTCTGGGATCTTGAGGCAATGCGTGCGGGCAGAGTGGACCTTTTGGCCTGAGGATCTCAAAAACTCTGAATCTCCTTCCTTCCTTCACTGTAGGAAGTTTTGCATGGCCCTGCCTCTTGACCCCTACCCAGGTACAGCCCTCTCACACAGCTCAGCCTGCTGCCCTGCACTCCACAGCCTGGTCCTTGAGTGTATACATCCCATGCCTTCTTTAGGATAAGTGAAATCGGGTTACCTAGCTCTTTCTAGAGGGATGGGGAGGCAGCCTCCAAAACCAGGACAGATGGCAGTGCTTCTCCGGGGAGAGCTGAGAATTAAGTTCATTAGGTTGTTTCTAAATTAGTCAGAACATGATTGAGCTCCACGGGCCTCAGGAGTCACATTCCAGTGTGGAGACCTGGTAGGAGACCTGAAGATTCTCAGAAGGCTGGGCTGTGGGTATGTGCTCCCCAAATAAGGAAATACTAGCAGAAAGGCTGTGGGGCAAAAGAGTGCCAATGGGGCAGGATTAGGCTTCAGCCAGAGAAGGACCAACAAAGGAGAAAGGAAGACTTGGGAGAGGGCGGGGTGGGGGGTGGACACCTGTGCATGTGGGGAAGCCAGGTGCACACAGGAAAGTGGACCCCTGTGTAGTCAGGGGAATAGGGACCTGTACAGGTGGGACGACGGGCACCTGTGCAGATGTATGTAGGCAGGGAACCTGGGCACTTGTGTAGACAGGAGGGTGTTTTAGAATGCTTGCCTCCCAGCAAAGCAACCACTACATTCATCGCGTGTTTCTCTGCTTACAAGAGACTGTCACAACCCCACTGGTTGATTGCTGATATTTCTTTATGGAAGGAGGGTGTGGGGAGGGTGAGGAGATCACACAGGCTGGAGAAGGCTATCTGAAAGGGCCTTTATCTCTGTGGCTGTGGGAAGTCATCACTTATGCTGGGGTCTAATGGGGGGGAAGGGTGTCCGATTTTCTTTTCTCTTTTTTTTCCTTTCTTTCTTTTTTTGTGTTGTTTTGTTTTGTTTTT
Source organism: Mus pahari (assembly GCF_900095145.1). Lineage (NCBI taxonomy): Eukaryota > Metazoa > Chordata > Mammalia > Rodentia > Muridae > Mus > Mus pahari. The sequence continues at coordinate 108,671,464 of NC_034590.1, forward strand.
GTTTTTCATGACAGGGTTTCTCTGTATAGCCCTGGCTATCCTGGAACTCACTCTGTAGACCAGGCTGGCCTCGAACTCAGAAATCCTCCTGCCTCTGCATCCCAAGTGCTAGGATTAAAAAAAAGCGTGTGCCACCACTGCCCGGCGGGGTCTGATTTTCTAATGCAGTGTTTTAGGGTCATCCACACTCTGGCCAGTGTTTTCTCATCCCGACTCTCAAGTAATCCCAACAAGCTGATTGGTTCCCCAGGGTGAACTTTGGTTTGTCATTGGTACCTTATAAGGAGAAGGCTGATGTTGTTACATCTCTCCAGGGAAGGGAATGTCAAAACAGAGGAGTAACTCTCCCTTAAATACTTCCTAGTGCCTGGGAGCAGGCTGGGTCTCCAGGATACAGCATCATCACATGACATAAGCAATTGATGGGGTTCCTCCCACCAAGGGTGAACATTCAGAGTGGCCACTGACACTTGAGGGGACACTGACTGGCAGGGACTTAAGGGCCTGGGAAACAGCCTACTACCCTCTTGAGGATAGGCATTGGCACCCTTAGGAGGACACTAGAATTCATGGGCAAATTCTAGACCATTATTTGACCTAGTACCAGGGTAAGCTGAGCAGGAAGTATCATGAGACAGCACTGTCCAGGGCTCCTGCTGGGGACCATGACTCAGGAAGCTCCCTAATGGAAGGCCACCATGTGTGACAACCTACGATTCTTCTCCCTCCTTTTGTGTTAGACCTACCTGGGGTAGCATGTTAGGCACACAGTATGGACAGGGAGGGAAGCTGCCCCTTTCCCTCGGTCTCCTAACTTCTTCCCTCCCTGCTTTGTTTTCACTAGGAAAGGGGTCCAGGGAAAGACAGTGGGACTGGGAGAATCTAGAGACCTGGCTGGAGATGGGGGTACAAGCATCCCCTGGATGGACCAGAAAGCTAGGCAGCCAGGACACTTCAGGGGGATGTCCTAACTGTAAGAGCGTGCTACACCCTGGATGGCGCCCTGCTCCTAGAAAGAAGTTGTGGCTTTGGGAGGATATCCTAGCCCCGGGAGATGGCTCATCCCCGAGAGGGTATTCTGGCCCTGAGGAAGATATCCTCATCTTGGGAGGGTGTCCTGTCCCTGGAAGGGTGTACCATCCTTAAAGAAGGAGCCCTGGCCCTGGGAGGGTTCTAAATACTGACAGTGTTAGTATGTTGTTGTTGTTGTTGTTGTTGTTTGCCTCGTTACTTCTGAGGCTTTCCCCTGACAGGTGTGGGGTTATCAAGAATGTCCAGATCATATACCAGTGGTAGGCAATGGGACAAGTAGTGGTCACTAGCCCCCTTCTTGGTAGTAGCCAGAAAGAACTGCAGGGGCTACCAACCCTGGACCTCTCGTGGCTGATAGCCTTAAGCTAAGTGTTGTCAAAGGCACACCACCCAGGAACCTATCCCCTCAGCGAACCAGCCAGCACCAGCTACCATGTAACACCAGGTAGGATTCCCTCCCTGGTCCCCAGTTTGGTAGCCCTGTGCTCCAGTGTGTCTTGTCCCCTTATCCTCTTCCCTTTCCTTGTCTCCCCAGCCTTGGCTGTAGAGGGGATTTGTCTCTTCCCCCAACATCCTTCTCCTGCTTAAGTAACAAATTCTGGGTCCCATGGGCTATGCACCATAGTGTGTGGGAGTGGAGTTGGGGGCGTTGAGGACACCCAGGTGTCCTATCTTTAAAGTCCAGAGTGGGGCTGTGACCATTTACTAGTGGGTGAGCATAATCTGGAGAGCCTGGTCCACAGACGGGTGCTTCTAGAGTCTTCTATAATCCTGGGGATACCCCAGCTCCATAGCCTACCTCCATTGGAACAAGAGTATAGTGCCTCCCTCAGGACAGTTTGTATTGTCCCCATAACCCCAGAGGTCCGTGGGACAACACCTTTCTTCAGGTGTGAGAGGCCCAGGAGCAGGCTTGACAGGGCGACGTGGACCCAACAGGTCTGGCATTGTCCATGTTTGGGAAAATGACACTCCTGATACCCCTGCATCCTCCTGGAGGCCTCCATGCAGCCACACTGGAGCTGCCCAGCCCTGCCTACATATTTGGAAGGGGCCGTTGCAGCCCCAGCCAACTCCTCGTGTTCTCCGCCTGAGCCAAAAGCCAGCATGTTCTTCCAAGCCTGGAGACTCCCAGAAAGAGGGAAAGCTGGCCTCACTGTAAGGATCAGGAACAGAGCCATCTTGAGGTTGGCCCAGGAATGGCCCTTGTCCTCCAGCAAATGTCTACTCGGCCTGAAGGGTGTGGGAACAACCAGTCACAGGCAAGCAGAACCAGGGAACACAGACAAGTGGGTCTGGGACAGGCCTGGGGCAAACCGGTTAGAGGAACTTTTAATTTGTGAGTTAATCCAGACCATTAGGTCAATGCTGCTGGGGATGAAAGGGGAAACTGAGCCCCCATGGTCTAACCAATCAGCTCCTCGGAAGTGATTAAGCTGGCCTTGGTCTCCTGGCTCCTCTCTTTCAGCCTCAGTGTCTCAGAAAGCCCACTGCCACATCAGGGGACCTGGGGCTCAGCAGGTTACCCCCAGCTCCACAGCAGGATGGATGGGATGTATGTCCCTACATCAGTCCCTCCCTGGGTACAGGCCTCCTGGAGTTGATATAACTGCTGAGGTCGCTGTCTTAGGAGAGAACTCATTGTTGGCCCTAGCGGTGGGAAAGGAAGCATCCAGGCCTGGCCAGAGTCAGCCCATCTGGTTTTCTTCTCTGGCCAGGAGTCTAAAGGAGCCTGGGCCTGCCCCAGCCCAGAAGCTTCCAAGATGCTCTGCAGGCCAAGGCAGGCCCCTCCCACTCCCCAGACAGGACCTAAAGTCACACCACAGTCAGCCACTTGCCGGCTGGGGCTCCGAGCCATACTGACCTCTCAGGACCTCCTTGCCCTTCCTCTGAGATTTGAAAGAGACCCTGAGGGTCTTAAGCACAGAGAGTCTTCACCCGTGGCAGCCCCGGGAACCACTAGCCCAGGACTTAAGCTGCCTCCTTCCTGGTACCAGCCCCAGGTCCCTCTGTACAGGCCTGGCTTGGAAATGTTATATGAAGAAACCTAGGAACCTCAGTCCCCAGTGCCTTGCCGGACCAGAGCAGGGCCTCCTCCCCTTTCCTTCCTTCCTTCCTTCCTTCCTTCCTTCCTTCCTTCCTTCCTTCCTTCCTTCCTTCCTTC
>NC_034590.1:108674786-108742212 GCF_900095145.1 Mus pahari
CCCTTCTTCTAGCCCTCTCCCTCCCTAACCCCCCCACACTGTCTCCTGCCTCTCTCTATGGGTGTGTGAATGCTGTTTTTGAGACAGGATTTCACTATATAGCCCAGGATATCCTGAAACTCTCTATATAGACCAGGCTAGCTTCAAACTCACAAAAATCTGCTTATCTCCCCCTTCCTGGAATTAAAGGCATGTGCTACCATGCGCACTCCTCTCTATGTGTTTTTGAGTCAGGTCTCTCTATGTAGTTTAGGCTGGTCTAGATCTTGCTATATAGCCCAGGCTGGCCCAGAACTTGGGATCTTCCAGACTCTGCCACCCAAGGGCTAGGATTATAGGCATAAGCTATACTCTCAGTTCTAGAGCCTCTCTATCTGCTCCTACAGGCTACCCACTCCTATCAGACCAAAAGACTTGGGGGCTAATGAGGCTAAGTTGAGCAGAAGCCAGGGGTTCCAGTGTTCATGAGGCTGGGTGTAGTGGCACAAGCCTTTAATCCTAGCACTCAGGATGCAGAGGCAGGTGGATCTCTGTGAGTTTGATGCCAGTCTAGTCTACAATAGGAGACTGCTTCAAAACAAACAAGCCAGCAAACAGATGTAAAGGCCCTGCAGATACCCAAGCTTCTGTCAGAGCCGACACCAAGTGCAATGGCCTAATGGCAGCATCCTGCCCTGCCCTGCCCTTTGCTTCAGGTGCTGTCCTCAGAACACCATGCAGTAAGCACCCCTCCTATTCTTACATCACCCATCATCCTCCATCTGCAAGGCTCATTAACGGCCTCATGTCCAGGACACTCTTTGGGAGGCCCATTGCCAATGAAAGCCCTGTGCCTTTGAAGTCTCTGGACTCATGCCAGAGCTGTCCACCCCTAGAATCACAGCCCCTGTGTGGCCTCTAAGCTCCGCTCAGTGTCAGCAAGAACAATCCAGCCTCTATCAGCCACACTCTTCCAGCCAAGAACAAGCAGCCCCGCAGATCCCCCCTGGCCCTTAGCTCTCAGAATCCTTGTGTGTGTACTCAGGATAAGAGAGAGGCCTAGTGGGACTCTCTGTAGGTGACCCTGAAAATCATAAGCCCTAGTTACTGGATGCTGCTGTCCACATGAGGCGAAGCAGGGGATCATGTGAGCTGTGCCAGTGATGTCAGAGGGGCCTGGCTAATTCAGGGTGTCCTTGCCATCCATGGCGGCAGGAAGCTGCACCAGCTAGTGTTTCAAATACAGCAGAGCTGTCCCTGCTGAAGCCTCCCGGTGTGCAGGTGTGAGGATCCTTTCCTGTGACCCTGAAAACGCCTGTATGAGGTCAGGAGCGCTATCCCCACTTCATCCTCACTTGGAGAAGTCAAGGCTCCTGGACCACACGGGAAGAATGTGGGGTCTGTATCCAGGCAGTGGTTAGGCCTGACTGAGCAGGTATCTTTCGAGAAGTGGGGAGAAGTGACCTAAGACTTAGGGCCACAACATCATATCTAACAATCCAAAAAAGGGCAGGTCAGGTAGCAGGGTCCTCAGGGGGACCACAGTGGGTGAGTTGGGGTGCACTGTAGTGACAAACACTAGATCCAAGCCATCCTCTCCTCCAGCAAACGTGATTCCTGCTCGAGCATCAGACTGCCTAAAGCCTCAGCCAGGCCACCTACTCAGCTTATAGAGATGGTGCTCATGTTGCACCCCAACTCAGGAGCTCCCCAATTTTCTGCTCAGGGTGCCTTGCCTTGCCTCAAAGTCTCTCTTGACTCCACACAAGGATCTAATTAAGACATCTATCTAAGGCCTCTCACTGGAGGACTGGAGGTCCCCTCTTCCCACATTTAGAGATAAAAAATGCATAAGTGCTAAGGCATAGAATATGCAAATGAAGGTCAGAGTTCTGATCTTCCTCACCCCCACTCCCACCCCCAGTCAACTTGAGGCCCTCTAACTGATTCCTGGCTAGCTGAGGCCACTGTGCCAAGCAACAGGGTGAAAACCTGGGCCCCTCACCAGCTCCTCTTAGAAATGCAATCCAGGACCAGACCGTGGTGGCTCATGCCTTTAATCCCAGCACTTGGGAGGCAGAGGCAGGCGGATCTCTGAGTTCGAGGCCAGCCTGGTCTACAGAGTGAGTTCCAGGACAGCCAGGGCTACACAGAAAAACCCTGTCTCAGAAAAGAAAGAAAGAAAGAAAGAAAGAAAGAAAGAAAGAAAGAAAGAAAGAAAGAAAGAAAGAAAGAAAGTGCCACCCAGGGCCTTGGCCTTGGCACTATCAAGTCACACCTGTCTGTTCTCCCTCCTTCCACCTAAGGGGCTGTCCCTAGATGATAGAGGCTGTCCTAGAAAGACTCACCCTCCAGACCCAAGAGCAAGGGTGGAAGAGTCCTAGCCCAAGTGCACAACTTGTGCTAGTCACTGACCCGTGCCAACTGGTAGTCTATGTAGTGATAGGGTACTCAGCAGACAGAGGGCTCTTTCCCCAGCAGGAAGGAATGAGTGCACCGGGGAGAAAACACTTGACTCCATAATAGTCATCACCTTCGTATAGTGCAGGCCATGCATCTCATCCTGACCCTGGCCAGTTCTGCATAGGCATTGCATGACCTATGCAACTGGACACGTTCCCTCATTCTCTGCATACATGCAGACGGGCCTGACGGGAGCTTTGTGCAGTTCACATCGGCTCCTCCAGTGTACTCAGGATCACAGAAGCCAGAAGACAACCCGGCTCCATGGGACGTTGGTGTGGTAGGCAGAAACACGCCTTTTCTATTTGTCTATCTTCAGGTACTTAAATCCACCCTCAGCCTGACATAGGCAAGTATCAGCCCCTGATCTTGGAGCTTCTTTCAAGTGGAGACAAGGAAGGGCCACCAACCCCAGGTGACAGCCTGATAGATCCAGCCCTCACCTATTTGCCTCAGAACCAGGGCAAGCAGATAAGTGAGGTTTCTGACCTGCTGCTCCTCTGGCTTGGGCTTTGGAAGCAAGGAAGGGGTAGTCCTGGCAGAGACTCAGCACTGGGCAGGCTGCTTATTCCACACTGAGTGCCCCCCCTAAAGCTGATCTCTGCCTGGCCCATGTCTGCTGCCTTAGGGCTTAGACAAACTTGCTGAAAGTGGGGAAAGACCCTGGGGGCCAGCCCCTCCCACAGCCCAGCCCTCCCCACAGGCCACCATGCCCCAGATACACTTCTGGAAATACACTCACAATTAAATGGGAAGGCCGAGCGCACTGCCCACAGAGGAGAGCAATGCAATTACACAACATCTCATTACCGTGCTCCCAGCGGCCCAGGAAGACACTTGCCTGCCAAGGCTGGACAGCAGCAGTCCAGTTTGCCTGTGGCTTCCACGCCAAGTAGTTTCCTGGCTAGGAGCAAGAGAAGAGCAGGGCTCCACTGGCCTCTCCCCAGGAACACCAGTGATCTGCAGCAGCCTGCGTACCCATAAGTCTTTAAATGTGGGAATACCCTCCAGGGATAGCCATGAATTGATATATAGGGCGTGGGGTCCCTAGGAACAAAACCTTCTCCCATTTCTTGGACTCACGGCAAAAGAGCCTATTTTGCAGAGAGGTGCCTCCCCAGGGTAGGTCCAGGCAGGAGAGGCAACATGCCAAGAGAACTTCCAAAGCAGGGAGAATGCCTGGGTGTTCCTGGGGTGCAGAGCCCAGGAGCAGGGCTTGAGGCATGTGATGAATGCTACCCTGGGGTTCAGGGCTTGGCGTGGGTGGTGAAGACAGCTGGGTAGCTCAGCAAAGGTGTTACTACAGTCCTTTTGCTCTACCCGGCTAGGAACTGTGGGTAAGTGAGAAGCCCGACCTATTGTATGCCTAAGAGGTTGGGGGTGAACTGGCAGATCCAGAACATTAAAGCTCTAAACCCTCAGAGCTCCGTGCCTGCTGCTCCAGGCTTCAGAAAGCCATGCTAGAGACTTGTGGCTTTGGGCTTCAACTGCCAGTGGCCCCAGCACTTTAGCAGCTCTGGCCATCCTTGGTTTCCAGCCGTAGTGGGCAGTGGTCGCCGTCAACAGCAAGCAGTAGCAGGTAGGACCTTCGAATGTTAGAGCTTCGGCACAGATCTCAGGTGCTGAGGTCCTCGGGAGAGTGTTGGGATCCTCAGGCCTTGACAGAAGCTACTATTGTACTTCTCGGTCTTTATTAGGGTGGTCCTATTACAGCTCCATGGCCTCAGGGGTCTGGGACTGAGATGAAGCTGTTTCCCTCACCTCTGTCTTGAAGAGCAACTGTGATGACCCACATGAAGGAGAGAGTGAACACTCCTGGAAAGGGCGGAGGTCAAGAGACTTACAAGCCTTACAATACTCACAGAACTTAGGAGAACCACATGACCTCCACTATGAAGGCTCCTCTATCCTGGTGGCTACTAAATAAGATGGATTGGGGCACTTCTAGGGGCATAGATGACTTTCTGCCTGTTAACTGCCCATGGAATTTCTCAATGATACAGCTGCTTTTGAGTTGCCAGTGCTCCGGTAAATTACCCTAATAGTTATTAGTTCACGAAGTGGGACTTGGACACAATCTTTTCCTTTGGTCTATTGGTGACCCAGAAAAAGTCATGTAAGAGAGATCCTGGAGGTTGCTGTGATCAGGGACCACAGTTTTGTCTTCTCACAGCCTTTGTTGACTCTGTCACTTCTGCCCTGGCTTCTCTCTAGAATTCTTCAGACGCCCTTCCATTGCTGTTGCCACCATTGCTACCCCTGGAGCAGTGGCAACTGCTGCTCTCACCTCTACTGACACCTTCCTTTCTTCATGTCATCAGCTCAGCCCATTCCATAGAGATCAAAAGTAGGCAAGAAACCAGAAGCTGAGAGACACTGTTTCTTGGGGTGGTGGATGGACCTAATATTGCAGCGCCAAAGTGCAGCACAAGAGGGTATCTTTAGGGCTGGAGAGGTGGCTCAGAGGTTAAGTACACTGACTCTGACTACTCTTCCAGAGGACCTGAGTTCAATTCCCAGCAGCTGCATGGTGGCTCACAACCATCTGTAATGGGATCTGATGCCCTCTTCTACCTTACGGGTGTCCTTCAGCTGGCTCACAAAGTGAGCCAAACAGCTTGTTTATTATATTATAAACAGAAAAGGGATGTGGAAAGGGTATCTACTCCAATCACAACAAGCACAAGCAAAGGATAAAGTTTACACCAATCGGGGCACAGTCCCTCACGCAAATAAGGAACTGCACTTATACCAATTACAGTAGTCCCTTATGCAAATGAAGGGCTGCATTCACACCAATCGTACTATAGTCCCTTATTCAAATAAGAAACCATGCCTACACCAATCACATCAGTCCCTTGTGCAAATGAAGGACACAACTCCTCATGCAAAATGAGGAACTGCTCTTGTACCAACTACAGCAGTCCATTATAGCAATGAAGGACTGTGCTTACATTAGTCATAAAGTTTCCACAGGGTCACCAAGGTAAGTAAGAGCTTGTGGTAGGGTTTCTATTGCTGTGATAAAACTCAATGATCAAAAGCAACTTGGGGAGGGAAGGGTCTGTTTTCCTTACACTTCTACATCCCAGTCAGTCATCAAAGGAAGTCAGGGCAGGAACTCAAGAGAAGAACCTGGAGGCAAGAGGAGCAGAGGCCATGGAGGAACTGTGCTAACTAGCTTGCATTTCATGCCTTGCTCAACCTACTTTCTTATGCCACCCGGACCACCTGCCCAGAGGTGGTACTGCCCTAGTAAGCCAGGCCCAGTTAATCAATTAATCAAGAAAATGCACTAAAGGCTTGCCTACAGGCAGGTTTTTTTTTCTTTTTCTTTTTGACAGTATTTTCTCAATTAAGAGTCCCTCTTTCCAAATGAACCTAGCTTCTGGCTGGCTGACATAAAACTAGCCAACACAACTGACTTCTAGTCATCTCGACATGCAAACACATCACTATTAAACCATAATCTTTCCACTTTCATTTGTCCCCCAAGTTGTCATGTTAATATTAATATCACCATGTAAAATATTACAACTTTTAAAACTCTCAGTCTTTAAAAGTCCAAAGACTCCGGGGATGTGGTGGTGCATACCTTAAGTTCTAGTACTCTGGAGGCTGAAGCAGGTTTGAGGCCAACCAGGCCAACAGAGTAAATTCCCGGAGAGTCAAGCCTACATAGTGAGGCCCAGTTTCAAAACCAAAACAAGGGAAAGTAAATCTTCTGGACTTCAGACAGCCTGGTCAGCTCTACCTCTCTGGCATCTACAGCACACATAGCTTGGTTCACAGGCTTAGGCTGGCTCTTCTTCACAGCTGTCTTTGGTGGTCATTACATGGTATTGGTATCTCCAAAATGCTGGGGTCTCCACTGCAAGTGGACTGCACTTCCACCAGCAGCCCTTCCTGGGCTCTCTTCAGGAACCCTGGCCCTGTTGCATGATGCATGACCTTTTGAATCCTGGGGTTTCTATTGCAACTAATGCTGTACCTTTACCAGTGACCTCTCCGGGCCTCTCATTATGCCAAGCCTCAACTTCTTGCCATGGCCCCTTTCTGCCTTCAAAATGACCACCTGAGAAACTCTTACAACGTCACCAAGGTCAGCTGCTAGCACAAAGTACCGGCTTGAGCCCCTTCTGGATCACAGCTTCTGTGTGCTAATCCTGAGGAAATATTCCCAAAATATCCTCAGTGATGCCCATGTCTTCTTAATCACCGCTAACCTCTTAGCTCCAGCTAACCGGCACCAATTATCCCAGAAAGCCAGATTTCATCTTAGTGATTCTGCTCTCTTATTAATCACAGCTCCAGCTGACAGACCCCCAGATTATTAATTCAAATTTCCCCTCAAACGGCCCCAGCAGAGCCTTTATTTCCTTCTGAAACTTTAGGCACCAGACCTCCACTATCTGCATTGTTTCCAATATGCTTATCTTTCAAGCTCCCACAGAACAGCCCACTGGTCTCTGGGAACTCAACGGTTTTTACAGTCTAGTGTTCAAATGACACCACAATCCTACCAAAACATACAGTCAGGTCTGTCACAACAATAGCCTACTCCTGGTACCAATTTCTGTCTTAGGTAACATTTCTACTGCTGTGAAGAGGCACTGCAACCATGGCAACTCAGAGAGAGGAAGGCATTTAACTGAGACTGGCTTACACTCGGAGGTTTAGTCCATTGTCATCTACATGAGAAACATAGTGGCACACAGGCGGACATGGTGCTGGAGAGGTAGCCGAGAATTCTGTATCCACATCGACAGGCAGCAGGGAGAGGGTGAACCACTGGGCCTGGCTTAAGCTTCTAAAACCTCAAGTCCCACCCCCAGTTACACACTTCCTGTAATAAGACCATATGTACTCCAACAAGGCCACAGGGCCTGATCCTTTCAAATAATACCATTCACTATCAGCCTACGGTAGCCATTTTCATTCAAACTACCACAAAAAGGGGGTGTGTATATTTTCCTTCCTTTTCATCATATGAGGAAGTCAGAAGTCAGGGCAGGAACTCAAGGCTGGAACCTGGAGGCAGGAACTGATGTAAAGGCCATGAAAGAATGATGCTTACTGGCATGCAGCCTGTTTTTTTTTTTTTTTTTTTCTACCACCCTGGACTATTTTCCTAGGGGTGGCATTGCCCTCGGTGAGGTCCCACACACATCAGTGATTAATGAAGAAAACACAGGAAAGACTTGCCTACAGGCAGATGTTGCAGAGGCATCTTCTCAATCAAGAGTCCCTCTTCCCAAATGAATCTAACCCGGGTCGCATTGACATCGCATTAACCGACATAGTGCTCCCTCGTGGGTTTGGATGGAAAAGGCTGAAGAGCCTTCTAGAGTTTTCTGAGGCTTGTGATGGCAAAATGCGGGACATGGTTGTAGCTGGCGCTGTGTCTTCCGGAACTGGCACTGTGCTCTGGCAGCAAGCAGCTGCAGTTCCTGGGTAGCTTCCTCCTAACATCTGTGGAGTGTTCAAAACATCTGGTGCTGGCACGGCGGCAGTCTAGCTGGCCATGTGGCTGATAGTCCTTTGCTCAAGTTGACAAGGACACTGAGAAAGGACTAGTTAGGCCCTAGCCCCTGACTTCTAAAGTTTATTTAGAGGAAAAAGAAACATCAACAGGAATGTTTACAGCAAGACCTTAAATCACTGTAAACGGGATCAGTGATTTAACAGTATTCCTTATTGCCTTAACAATGCTTAACTCGCCAGGCAGTGGTGGCGCATGCCTTTAATCCCAGCACTTGGGAGGCAGAGGCAGGTCGATCTCTGAGTTCGAGGCCAGCCTGGTCTACAGAGTGAGTTCCAGGATAGCCAGTGCTATACAGAGGAAAAACAAAAAAAACAAAAAAAAAAACAAAAAACAAACAAACAAACAAAAAAACAATGCTTAACTCTTGCCTCAGAACCCCCATGGAGAAATGGATCCTTTTGGTCTGTCCTGAAAACACTGGTGTTCATGTTTTCTCCCATACACAAGCGTGCCCATGATCATTTGTACCACACATCCTGCTGTGTGTCTAAGACAAAAGAAGGGAAGGAAGAAGAGAGAAAACTAGATGAGGGAAAGGGAGCTCTGGAGGGCTCCTAGAGCAGATGCTTAACTGTCCGGAGAGGCAACAGCCTTGGTAGCTTTGTGAAGCCAGGTCCTCTCTGAGCCTCCTGATCTCATACCAGCCCCTCATCCTCTGGGTTTCTCCCTGCCCCACAAATAGGGCTGGTGGTGCGGTTGGGCCAGGCATTCTCTCAGAACCATGAGAAAGTTCTGCACTTGGCGCCTTGTCTGGACTACTGAGATTCCTGTTTGTGGCCCCTCAGCCAGGAGCTATCTATATCTGTCCATTACCCACCTGAGATTAGGTTAGCTCTCCTGCTGGCCTAGGATCAGCAAACCCTGGGGTCCAGAGGGTTCCCTCAGCCTACCTACACCAAGCTAATCTCTGACTTCTTTGTTTGCTAGACATTTGCTCAGATAGAAACACACTATGCTTTAATGTTTTCCCATAAAATAATGTTTCCTGACTTATTTAATGAAAAACTGACTTGTCGGGCTGGAGAGATGGCTTAGCGGTTAAGAGCACTGACTGCTCTTCAGAAGGTCCTAAGTTCAAATCCCAGCAACCACATGGTGGCTCACAACCATACATAATGAGATCTCATGCCCTCTTCTGGGGTGTCTGAAGACAGCTATAGTGTACTTACATATAATAAATAAATAAATCTTTAAAAAAAAAGAAGAAAAAAGAAAAACTGACCTGTTGATGGTATAGAAAATTCATAAAATAGAAGAAAACCACAGAACTTCTCAAAATTTTTTTCAGAGCTATAACAATATAATAGCTTAAAAAAAACAAAAACAAAACAAAACAAACAAAAAACAATATAATAGCTATGGCCTTCTGGCCTGCCCTAGGCCTTGTGGTCTTCTGTGGTGGTTTAAATAAAAATGGCCTCCCCAGAGGGAGTGGCACTATTAGGCGGTGTGGCCTTGTTGGGGGTGTGGCCTTGTTGGAGGCGTGGCCTTGTTGAGGTGTGGCCTTGTTGGAGGCGTGGCCTTGTTGGAGGAAGTGTGTCACTTAGAGGTTTCAGAAGCTCAAACCTGACCCAGTTTGGCTCTCTCTTCCTGATGCCCTCTGATCTGGATGTAGAACTCTCAGCTTCCATGTCTGCCTGCCTGCTGCCATGCTTCCTGCCATAATGATAATGTGCTAAATCTCTGAACTACCAGCCAGCCCCAGTTAAATGTTTTCCTTCATTAGAAGGCCATGGTGTGTCTTGATAGCCATAAAACTCCTAACTAACACACCTTCCTTGAGTATCTTCGCTGTTCAAGCCTCCTCCTGGCTAAGTCATGCTTGCCTAATGCCACGATGGTTATGGGAATTGTCAGATCCCCTGAAACCACCCTGACACTTCTGCTGTAGGAAGGAAGCTGGCCAAACTGTAACGGGCAAGGTCTAATGAAGTGTGGTTGTGCAAAGAGTTGGTAGTTAAACTGGGGTGGGGCTGGGCGGGGGGTAACCATTTGAAATGTAAATAAATAAATTATCCAATTAAAAAAAAAAAGAGTTGGTAGTGGGCAACCTGAGGTGACTGCTCAAGCAGAGCTAAAGCCCTGAGGCAGAAAGAGCTATTACTAATATCTGTGAGGGAGCCCATGGTGGGAGAGAGGGGACCCTTGCAAGGCCACAAGGCCGAGAGGCTGAGAGGCCCAGTCCAGGATGAATCCAGAGGGCTGTAGGATGTCCAAGTCTCAGCAGGCCAGGGGCAGCCTGCCTGCAAACAGATATCCATATTCTGACTTCCAGCCGGTCCCTGTGCTCTGCAGTGAATTTGTCGCCAAGGGAAACTGCCTGTCTGCTTAGGAAACTATGTTAATGAGCCTTTTGGAAAATCTGGGCACAGTCGATACAGGAGAGTCCGAGAGGCCTCAGCAAAGGGGCATCTGGCAGAGCCAGCAAACTTCTCAGGAGGGCTCCACTAGGGAGGGGAGGAACTGTGACCAGCTGTAACTGGTTTCACTTTAGTGGCTCTGTGACCAGAGAGTGACATTTCATTTCTGTTGCTTCCTCTTGCTCTTTCTCCGTTCCCCTGGGACATTTGTCTTTTTCTTGGTTTCAGAGCCTTACATCTGTTACAGATATTCCCTCCTCTTTGTCACTTGGCTGTTAATTTACAATATCTCTCTGTGTGAAAAATCTCAACCACTTAAATGTATCCATATTTTTCTTTGATGATTATTTTTTAGGCTTATGCTTAGAAGTTTGTATCAGGCTGCATGGTGGGGTAAACCCAGCACTTGGGAGCCTGAAGCAAGAAGATTGTGAGTTCAAGGACAACCTGGGCTGCATACTAAGATGATGACTCAGAAAGCAAGCATCGGGGATGGGACTGAGTGCTTGTAGAGTTGGTGAATGTGAGTGTTTTCCCCTTGGAGCATTGTTTTCTCCTTTATTGTCTTTTATTCCTCCTGAAATTGATTTATATGAATACTTGGGAAAGACATAATGAACTATCCCATAATTATCTAAATAATTATCCCAGAGATAGCCCCTGCACATTACTGTGCATCAGAGTTCTGACGGAAGGCCCTTTGCATCACAGATAATAAAGGGCTACCACACAGTATGGGCTGGCCCATAGAAGGCAAGGGGACAGGATTGGTCCCCAGGTTGGGGGAGAACAAGGGGTGACACTGGAGCCTAGGCTGAGTGATCCAGGGAAGCTATGGAAGTGTAGGAGCCTCTCAGTATGGACCGTTCAGGGGGACTCCTATGTAGGCTGCAGTCTGTACTGAAAGGCCAGACTATCCCAAATGGCCTAGTAGGGACACAGGTGTCAAGAAAGAAAGGGCCTGCCCTCCCTCCTAACCAATTTCCCCTTTCCCTCCGTTTTTCCATTACCAAACCTGCTTTGCATGCAGCCGACACAAGGGCCTGGTGACCACCCATCACACTGCCAGACTATAATTTAAATTGATCTAAAACTTAGGAGTTGTAAAAATCTTTAAAATCCTGAAGTAAAAAATAAATTAAGCCAGAATTCTTTACCTCGCTGAGCTAAGCAAGCGACATGAAACATAGACCCAGAAGTACCAAGCAGGAAAGGCAGAGCCAAGGAGAAACAAGTTTGCTGTTAAGGAGGGAGCCAGAAAACCAATAAGTGACCAGGTCAGACAAAGAAGCACACAGAGGTTCCCTGCAAAATAAGGCACAGTGGACATGGTCGGCCACTGCTTCCACAAATATGCCAGCTGTAAAATTAGTTACCTCCCAAGTTACCTGAGAGCTATGCAGGCAGCAGAGGTGAATGGACAGAAAGATCTATTCTAGACAAACTGCCTGTCCTAGTATGTTACCACTATCACCTAACATCCGCTTACCCACAACTCTCCCTCCTGTACTAGCTAAGCACCAGTTTGGCTTAGCAAGGATTCTCTTGAAGCAAGAGAAAGCCCTAGAACTTGCCAGTCTTCCTCTAGCTGAGCCGCTAGCCAGGAGCCTAAGGCTCCAGTGCAGCCCTGACTTCCTCAGGTTTCACTGCTCCGGAGGTTGGGAGCTAGTAAGCTATCCCAGAGCAGAAGGACATCTCCAACCACTCTGTCTGTCAGGGAGGAAGCTTCTTGGGTGTCCCAAATCCCCATCTCTGCCAAGAGATTCACAGATAACAAAATAAGAGAGGGAAGCTAGGGAGCACTGTAGGAACCTCTGCAAGGCAGAGATGGGCCATGCACAGCCCTTCCTCCCTCTCAGAAGACCTTGAGCTGACTGACACACATCAACATCTACTTCCACCAGGCCACGCCCTTCTTAATTGCTCTAATAGGATGAACCCATACCCCTCCTTTCCATAAGAACAAGAGACCCTCGCTGTGAAACACAATGCCACCCGGTTCTCACGGTTTCTCCATAGATAGTGTATAAAACACGAGTGTGGTAGAGGTGACTATGAATGAAACATCAGGACTGATAGTTAATAGAAAAGAGATGTAGAAGAGGGGCCAGCACACATCTAGATAGCAGACTTGTAACACAACTGACAGAAATATTTTATTGAAATTGGAGAAAAGATGCTCAAGTTGAGTGGAAAGATGAAAAATTTTAATAGAGAATTGGAATCTTCAAAATTGCAAAACTTCAATTGTGAACAAGTCAAGTGGAAGCCCTTGAGGTGGCTCAGAGGGGGAAGGTGCTCAGCCGACGAGCCTGGGGGCTTGGGTTCTCTCTCTAGAACCCACATAAAAGTGGAAGGAGAAAACCACCTCACAAAAGTTGTTCTCTGACCTGAGCAAGCTTGACATGACACACATGAGCACACACTCACATGGGCGCACGCAAATACACATCATCATCATCATCATCATCATCATCAACATGTGGGATATGTTGGCTCACATCTTTAATCCTAGCACTGGGAGGCAGAAGAAGACTAATCTCTCTGAGTTCAAGGCCAGTCTGGTCTTCATAAAGTGTTCTTTGACAGCCAGGGCTATGTAGAGAGAGACCCTGTCTCAAAAATCAAAACAACAACAAAATCTACATATAGTAAAAATAAAATTTGCTTTTGTTGACTTCTTCTTTGTTTGTCTGTTTGTTTTTAGAGACAGGGTCTCACTATGTGACCTTAGTTGTCTTAGAATTCACTATGTAAACCAGGCTGTCTGTCCTTGAACTCATAGAGATCTGCCTGCCTCTATCTACCTCCTCAGTACCAAGGTCTGCTGCTAATTGACTTCGACTTTTCTTATTGATAATCATATGATCATAATCTCATTCAGCCTGTTAACATAATGAAGTTAGATTTTATAACATTAGTTCATTACTGTCTTTAAGAGGTAAGTCCATTCCTTTGACTTTGATTGTTAATTTAAGATCGTGATTGAGTTGAATATGCTAAGAATTTGAATTTTTATATCTGAGTTCATAAATGAGGTTGTATTGTCATTTAAAATTAAATTTGTGTCAGTTTTTAATATTGAGTTTATATTGGACTCAAATACTTCTATGGGAAGATTTGCACCAATCGTCTTTGACACTTAGAACTGTTCGTTCTTTTGAAGTCTTAATTTTCAACCTGTAGAACTGTGTTGCACTGGTACAGTGTGTGGAAGTAATTATTTGGCACATCGTTTTGGTCATTCCACAGTTCCTGTTTGCTAACATTTCAGGTTTCTCCTTGAGACAATTTTAGAAAAATGATCTTTTCCTAGAAGATTGGCTCTTCCCCATTCGGGGCTGGTTCTTACCATACAGTTCAGGTGGGACTCGAACTCTGAGTCCTCCTGGGCTAGCCTGCTGAGTGCCAAGCTCGCAGGCAAGCTCTGCCCTCACGGCACGCTCCGCCCCGCATGGCATGCTCCGCCCCACACGGCATGCTCCGCCCCTCACGGCACGCTCCACCCCACATGGCCTGCTCTCCCCTTTGGGATGAGCAAATGTGATAGTGTAGTGCATTGTTCTACTTGTTTTTAAGAACTGCTTTTAAAATATTAAGTTATTTTTAGTTTAAGCCATTTCCACGTTTTATTTATTTCAAGACTCACTATAAATATTTTAATTTCAGTATGTGCCCATCCCTTCTCTAATGTTTTCCCTCTGGTGTCATTTCTCAGCTGCCAACATTGGAGACCAGGAATAGACTTCTCAGTCCCACAGCTGTACAAATGTCCCTTCCTCTAGAGTATTTGAACTCTTCATCCTTACCTGACTTGTAGACAGCTGCTCTGCTTAAAATAAATAAATAAATAACTTTATGAAAGCATCATATTTATCCTTCTGTGCCCTGACTCCAGTTTTTCTTGATTTTTAATGAAATCACAAAGCAGCTATTTAAAAAATACTTCCCTACTAGAAAATATCTCTTGTTTTTTCACCATCATTTTTGTTGTTAGATCCTCTGTCTTGCATGAAAAAGAATCTTTTCACCAGCTCCATGTGAGTTTCTTTTGAGCATATACATGTGTAATGTGTATGGGTTGTATATGCTTGTACAGATACACATATACATATGTGTGAACAAGTATGAATGTGTATGTGTAGGATGAGTGTGAGAATACCTTGTGTACCTGTGTGTGCTGGCATATGCAAACGTGTCCCCACGTGCATGCATGTTGCCATATGAGAATGTGTTGTGTGCATGCTCGTGTGTCTCCTGATCGATCATCCTGGAGACGAAGAGGCCTGACTCACTAGATAGGGGTAGAGGCCGGTGAGCCAACGTTCCCGGGTTATTTATAGCCTTTACTTTCACATTTAACCTGAATATGGCTCAGCTTCTGGCCACCCCAACATCTGTCAACCTTCCTCATGTAGATGCTGCTGGCCTTTGTCCTTCTTAAAAAACTGGGAAAGGGGGTGTTTCCCTTCCAGGTGCAGCTGAGAGCCAGGCTCTTCGAGGAGCACCGTGCTTGCTGACCTGTGGCATCAACCACAGACCAAGCACCTGGGTTCAGAGCATCTCATTTCCCCTGTTATAGCCACCTCCACTTAGACTGTCTCCTGGGAGTCCCCTGTCATACCTACCTCCACTCAGACTCTATCCGGGAATCCAGGTCCCAGAATGGGTACAGACCAGGTGGAACACCTGAGTCTCCTCAGCTAGGAGACTGTTGCTTCCACCCTGGCTGCCTGCAGCTCCTGTGGTCTGGCCCTTTGAGGATGCTCTTTAGATTTCTGTGAGCTCCTGCTGGTGATCAATAAGCTATTTACCACTACAGGCAGAGGAGCTGTGTGTCTGACAGCCTGTGGCATTTTGCTGGGTAAGAATTAATCAGCAGCAACCTTTGCAGCTGTCAGCCGCCGCGCTTGTGATAAGTTTCCAAATCCATGGCTTAACCCAACGTTAGTCAGAGTGGCTGCTTAAGGTCTTAGCTGGAAAGGCCTTGGACCGAGGCTGCCATCACTCCCTCTTGTCACCCAAGGATGAGCTCTGTCCCACCCTACACGCACAGAACAGAGAGGTGGGCACAGTAGCAGCACAAGGACGCACCGGGCAGCTGGAGCTGCCAGCAGTCTGGCGAGGAGCTGCCAGTGCTCAGAGACCCTCACTACCCTGTGTTCACTACCTTGTGGGGATGAGTCCCTCCATTCCTATCCAGCTGCATCCCTGTATGAGGCACCGAGGGTTGAGGATGTGAGTACTCTAGAAAATGATGCAGGGTCCTTTCTGATGTCCCTCAAGTTGATGACCAACCCTCACTACTGTTCCCTTTCTTGTCATTTTTCACTGCTAGATCCATTGAGCTGCATCCACTACCTTCTCACCTCTTACCTCTAATGGTTGCTCCACCTCCAGTCACTCCTAAAACCCTCCTTCTTGGGACATAGCCCCAAGGCTACACACAGCCTTTTAGAGAATCAGCGCTGATGTCAGGCTCCCCTAGGTTCCCCTTTGTGTCCTCTCTTATCTATGGCCTTCAGTCTACCTAGAGCCCATTCTTTCTCATCCTGGAGAAGCAGCCCAATGCCCTCCTTCAGTGGACTTGGCCCTGCATGGTTTCCTTCTCCCCCAGTGGCTGAAGGATCCAGGAAGTGGAACAAAGGCCACACAGGAGTCCTGACCCCCTAGACCTACAGATTCATGAAGCTTCAGGAAGCTGCAAGGGGCTCACCTCGGCCTCTACATTCTGAGGTCATCCTGCTCCTGTGGCTGACCTGTGTCCACAGAGATGGCTGGGAGCAAGTGTGCCTGAGTCCTCTTCTATACAGGTCTCAGAAGTTCCTCATCACTCCTGCCTGTGCTGCTTCAGTGGGACTGGCTGCCCACTGAAGTTTGTCTATTGGTGTGTGTAAATGCATGAAAGCAAGTAATGGGGGGGGGCACAGAGAGAGGGACAGAAAAAGACAGACAGAGACAGAGGAAGGAGGGAAGGAGGGAAGAAGGGAGAGAGAAAGAGTGAGGGGGGAGAGAGGGGGAGGGAAGGAGGAAGGGAGAGGGAAAGGGTGAGAGGGGGAGGGAGGGAAGAAGGGAAAGAGGGATAGAGAAAGGGAGAAAGGGAAAGAGAGAGAAAAGGAGGGGGAGAGAGGGAGAGGGGTTGAGAGAGAGACACACAGAGAGAGAACACAGGCCTGTGGAAGCTAGAGGACCACTGACAACTTTGTTGTTACAGGAGCTGTTTGCTTTTTTCTGACTCAGTATCTCTCATTGGACTGTAGCTCACCAGCCAGGCTAGGTTGACTGGCCAAGAACCCTAAGGATCTGCCCATCTCTGTTTCCCCAGCACTGGGGTTACAAGTGCATGACACCAACACCTCCTTTTCTTACATTAGCTACTTCTCTGTACCTGTGCTAAACGTCATGACCCAGGCAATATGTAGAGGAGTTTGCTTTGGCTTATGGTTCCAGAGGGCCAAGAGTCCACAGTGGCAGGGCAGAGGCAGCAGGCAGACATGACAGCTGGAGCAGGAGGCTGCAATCTCACTTTTGAGCCAGAAGCACAAAGCAGAGAGAGAGAGAGAGAGAGAGAGAGAGAGAGAGAGAGAACTCTCAAAGCCCACCCCTCAATGACACACTTCCTCTAGCAATGCTATTTCTCCTAAACCTCCCCAAACAGCACCATGAACTGGGGACCAGGCATTCCAAGAGATCATGGGGGACATCTCATTCAAAGCTCCAGCCTTCACACTAGCAAGGCAAGTACCTCACTGTCTTGGGCTCGCCTCAGACCCTGAAGCCTGCCTTTTATAGATTAAGTACACACTGAAGTTCTGCAGGAACATACAGACACTCCTTTCCTAAGAAAACACTCCTGTTATTATATCATGGTAAAGAGTCACACTTGGGGCCGGGTGGTGGTGGCGCATGCCTTTAATCCCAGTACTTGGGAGGCAGAGGCAGGCGGATTTCTGAGTTCGAGGCCAGCCTGGTCTACACAGTGAGTTTCAGGATAGCCAGGGCTATACAGAGAAACCCTGTCTCGAAAAACCAAAAAATAGTCACACTTGGAAGGATGCTGGCCAGACATTCAGCTACAACAAAGACCAGATGTGAGTCCCTTTGATCAAAGCCAAAGCTGCGGTCTTCCCACGTGTCGGCTTGTTGCTAATACAGCTTCTTTCCCCATCAATCTGCCCCTTGACTCAGTGGCCCCACCAGATAGCAGTAAATAGACTATTGAACTGTTACAGGGAGATTTCCCCCTGCCCTGTCCTGATGGAGAGTCCCCTGAGGCACCAGGAGAAAGACTTAGACGGCCTAGAAGTTAGGATCACCCACTTTACAGAGGCCTCCAGCCAAAGCCACCAAAGACATCTGGGATTTTTGTGGGCTGCAGGACAGGCCCATCCAGCTCCCCACACCCAGAGCACTGTGGAGTATATAAGCAAGAATGTGGGCTGTGGAGGCTGCCAAGGGACCAAGGCCACATCGAGGGCACACCCTTCACTAACTGAAAGGCTTCCCAGGAGGAGGTCATGGAAGAGCAGCCTGATCATTGCGGCCTACATCGCTGGAGCACACCACACACCAAGACCCTGGCTATATTTAGGCCTAATTTGTACAGTTCCAAGTATGCCTCCCTCTGCCAAAGTGGCAACTGGGGCTGGAGATGTCTTGCTTCTTGCTTCTTTAACAAGCAGCTGATGGAGCCTCCTTGGCAGCCCACTCCGTTTCTAAGACCAAAAGTAGAGATAAGGATTTGAGGGGATCCCCAGACCACACCCTTGGAGCTGGGAATACAAGTATTCTCCACACGGAAGCTGGGCGGCGGTGAAGGGTGGGACAAAAATGAGGGAACCAGAAAGCAGGTCATGTACCTGTCTCTCACAGCACCCCCAGGAAACCAGTGGGCCCAAAGGTAAGGCAGGAGAGGTTTCTGCCCTCCAGGCCAGAGAAATGGGGGTGCCCACCAGTTGCCCACCCTGCAGGTGCAGCCTACCTGCCCTCATTACGTAGGAGATATTAAGGAAATTTACTAATATCCATTTGCAGGTTCTCGGGGGGGGTGTTTTGTTTTGTTTGTTTGTTTGGTTGGTTGGTTGGTTGGTTTTTTGAGACAGGGTTTCTCTGTATAGCCCTGGCTGTCCTGGAACTCACTTTGCAGACCAGGCTGGCCTGGAACTCAGAAATCCGCCTGCCTCTGCCTCCCGAGTGCTGGGATTAAAGGCGTGCTCCACCACACCTGGCCCATTTGCAGATTCTTATTCTGGTCTTTCCCTCCAGGGTCTTGAGCTCTGACGACTCCACCATCCCAATGCCTCCCTTGTCCAGTTCCTTAGGTCTCTTACCTCAATCCTCTGCTGTGGCCATGCAGCTCTGGAGGAGCAGGGAAAGACCTGGAGAGGTGTCCCCAAAGCAACCTCTGCCCTCCAGACCCTTGGGCATCAAAGCTGCTCCCAGGACCTTATAGCTTAGCTAAAGCCTCTCAAGGAGAAGCCAGGGACTAGGCAAGGCCTGCAGGGCCAGGGACACAGCTGTCCTGCTCACCTGACTTACCTCAGCTCCAGCAGTCCTCCACTGAACCAAATTGTAAGGGTTTAATAGAAAATCTTCCCTTCATGTTCATGCATTAACTGCTTGATCCAAGCTGGTGGTTCTATTCTGGGACATGGTAGGAACTTGAGGAGTTGGGGCCCCACTGAAGGAGTTAGGTCCCTAACATTGTGTCCTCGAGGGCTATATATTACCCAGCACATTCCCGAGTGACTTCTCTCTGATTCCTGTTGGCCAAGAGGTAGAGAACCACCATTTACTCCCGGTGCAGGGATGAGCTGCCCAAGCTCACAGGAGCAAATAACCATGGGCTAAGTAAGCCCTCCAGATCTGTGAATCAACATAATTACATTGCTTATGTCAGATATTTTGGTCATAGGAGTGTCAAAGGCTAACACATGCATTAAATCCCGATAGAGCTGTAGAGGACCTAGATTCAAGCAGGCCTATGCCAGGGCAGGCCCAACTTCATGAGAAGATGTGAGCATAGCAGTAGGGTCCAAAGTTGACTAGGTAGAGTCCTCTCAGATGGAAGTATCTATCTGCCCCCATGAACCCCCACTGACTTGGAGTCCTGCAGGTTTGACCCTGAGCGTTCAGATAGGGCGATCCCAAGTGGGTTGCACTATGCTAGAGGAGCCAAAGCCTTCATTTTCTTCTTCCTCTGTCACAAAATCTGCAGCAAGACTCAGTGAATTTCAGGCCAACATCCTGTGAAGCTGTATATCAATGTCCCCAACCTGCATGGCAGACACAGCCCAGGGGCATTAAGATAACACTTACTAAATCATGGGTCTAGAAGCCAGAAGGCTTAGCTCAAGGTATCCCAAGGCATTGGTCCTTCTGAATGCTCTAGTGAAGAGTTCCTGGGACTCTCAAAGAAGGCAAATGGCCAAGCCAGGGTGTCACATCTGGTGAACTCAATGGGACCATTGTTAGGATGCCAGCCCAAGGGTAGAATGAGACAGTGGAAAGCCCCATCTGAATGGATCATAGCAGAGCTTTTGGTGCAGCTTTTGGTACGGCTACTAATGAAGACGAGGACTCTGTCCCACCCAACACCCACACAAGGAAAAATAGAAACTTGACTGGCATGGCGTCTCTGAGATAGATAAGCTCCCGTGGGGAAACCATGCTGAGTAGAAACCTGCTGTGCTGTGTGGAGTGGAGTTTCAACTGGTCTCACAGTGGCATCCTCCTTGGCCTCCTCATCCCACAGACTGGTGGCCCCTTACATCCTTATGAAAGAGAGTCACAGCCTTCAGCCATTTGATCTCTTTCTTGGCTGACATGGATGGAGTTGCCGTAGATGGAATTGCCATTTGCCACGAGATACAGAACTCAGGTCACGGGTGGGCACAGAATGTGATTAAATGGGGTTTTCCCTAGCACTGTCCAATCCATAGTGATAACAAGAGGGTAAGGCAGTGAGTCTGGTGCCCAACAGGACACACACACACACACACACACACACACACACACACACAGCATGGTTGCTCCTGGGTAGTCCCTGAGTCCCATAACTGTCTGCCTACCCATCTCCAGACCTGTGTCCAGATGGTACACTGTCCCCAGCTGTCAGTACCCAGGGAAGGGCAGTCTGTTCAAAGAATCAAACCACTTCCATTACATTCTCTGCATTTCCAGACACACAACACATGCAAAGAGGCCCTCTTATTTTATCTATGTCACAAATGACATTCCATGGGGATAATTCTGTAACTCCTTTCATAGAAAAAATGCTTAATCTTGCCCGCATCTGTTCTTACAGTTCTACTGTACGCATTTACAATTCTGCAAACAAGTGGAAAACGGGTACAAGTCTCTGGCACTGGGCTGTTTCTCTGTACATAATATCACTCCCCGTGGTGTTGAGGACACCCTTGATCCCGCTTCTCTTCATCACCCAGTTGGTTTGCACAACAGGTTCAACCGAGAAAACCAAACCCTAGAGCCAGCAGACAAAAGAGCCTTTGAATCCCAGGTTAGGAAGGTAAGAAAGCCCCTATGGGAGAAGAAACCTGTGCTCTGAAGTTGGAGGAAAGAGGAACCTCATCCCTACAAATGAGTGCCAGCTAGGAAGCATAGAAGACTTGCTGCCGTGGGAGAATGATCACCTCATAGGAAACACAGTCACAAATGGTGGCGGCAGCAGAACCATCCATGGCCCCTAAGCCACGCTGAAGAGAACACAGCCCCTGACCTAAAGCTCCTCTTCAGGGAACACACACTTTACAATAGGGATAGGTGCGTGTCCAAGCAGAAATCCCATGACTACATTAAATAAATGGTAGTTGCTGCCACAGCTCCAGTAGACAGCTGTGCTGTGCTACAGGCTCTGCCCTTTGTCCACAACCCCAGAATGCAGTCCTGGCATGGGACTACCTAAGAATAAGTCTATGGTCTTGGCACAAAACCCAGGTCATAGCCCAGTGACCAGAATGATTCACATCAGCCAGGGCATTGGGTTAGTTCCCAGCAGGGGCCTCCAGGGATACTACATGCAATGGTTCCCTGCTAAGCCCCTATGCCAAGGAAGGAGGCTGCTGCTCTCTCAGATGGGGTCCCAGACCCAAGGCCAACAAAGTGGAAATTTCTGGTTGTGTCAAGTGATGCAGACTCAGGTGATGTTTTGCTGAAGCAAGTCCTATGAAAGGACACATGATGTTTGGGGAGAGTTTAAGTGGGATCCAACAGACAGTGACTGGCTGCTTACATAGCTAGCCGTGTAATGCTTCGTTGGTCTTGAGTCTTTGCTGGTCTTCACTTTGTTGAGAGAGGCACAGCAGAGAACTTCTCCTGGCTTTTTGGCTGGTGCCAATTTGGTAGAGGCCTGGCTGTTTCTGTTGAATCATGCGTCCACTGCTGTTTCCTGTGTGGTGGCATCTTTTGAACTGGACTGCTGGTATTCTGACAACAGAGACTGGAATCACCCCAAAGAAATACTTCTATACAGGCCCACATCCCCTTGTCCTATTTACCATTGTCCTTTTCTCTCCTACCTTTGGATAGTGATCCAGGAACTGGGGTTGAAACATTTGTGAAGCCTTATTAAAGCGGGATTTGAAAAATCTAACCCTATAGGGCAGACTGAGTCTATTGGAATGTCAGTGCCCCATAGTTGACCCACATATACAAGGAAAGTGCTATTGTCCCAAAGTCACAATTGAGAGAGCTAGATTATTACACACTAAAACAGACCTATGTGATCCTCAGTTATTCCAAATAGTGACACATCCCTCACAATAGACCTCTAATCAGGAGACACAAAATGACAGATGCAGATTGGAGAGCAGAGAAAATCCAGGGCTAAATGCAACCTGAAAACCAGTGTGGTGGTTGGAATAAAAATGACCCCCATAGGCCCATAAGGAGTGGCACTACTGGGAGGTATGGCCTTGTTGGAAGAAGGGTGTCATTGTGGGGTGGGCTTTGAGGTTTCAGAAGCGCAAGCCAGACCCAGTATTTCACTATCTCTTCCTGCTGCTTGTGTATTCAGAACTCTCAACTACCTCTCTCAGCACCATGTCTACCTGCGTGCCACCATGCTTCCCTGCCATGATAATAACAGGCTAAACCTCTGAACTGTAAGCCAGCCCCAATGAAATGTTTTCCTTTATAGGAGTTGCTGTGGTCACGGTGTCTCTTCACAGCAATAAAACCCCAAGACAGCTTCTATAAAGGATGCTAATGGACAAATGAACATTTTAACATGGAACATACATTGAGCATCAGGAAGTACTAGTGACAAACTCTCAGAGGTGTGTGGTGCTTTGTGGCTATTTCCTCAGACTAGACATGATCACTGTCACTGTCCTAGTTACTTTTCTATTGCTTTGATAAAATACCATGACAAAGGCAACTTATAGAAAAGTTTATTGGGGCTCCAGAGAGTTAGAGTCCTTGACCCTCACTGTGGGGACCATGGAGGTAGGCAGGCGTGGCACTGAAGCAGTATTTAAGAGCTTACATCTTGATCCACAGCAGGAGGCAGAGAGAGGGCACACTGGGAATGCCCTGAGTCTTTTGAAACCTCAAAGCCCACCCCAGTGACTTATCTCTTCCAACAAGAGCACACCTCCTAACCCTTCCCAAACAGTGTCACCAATTGAGGTCCAGGTATTCACGCACATGAGTTTATGGGGGTGTGTGTGGGCAATTCTTATTTATCTTGAATCACAAGAGCTGTGGTCATCCACACTGTGCCCTGGCATGATTGAGCCCCTTAAAAAAAACCCAGAGCTCGTGTCTCTAGTTGCGTATGTAGCTGAAGATGGCCTAGTTGGCCATCATTGGGAAGAGAGACCCCCTTGGTCTTGCAAACTTTATATGCCCCATACAGGGGAATGCCAGGGCCAAGAAGTGGGAGTGAGTGGGTAGGGGAGCAGGCCAGAGGGGGGGTATAGGAGACTTTTAGGATAGCATTTGAAATGTAAATAAAGAAAATATCTAATAAAAAATTTTTTAAAAATGCTTATGGGAGGATTTGGTGGGTTTGAGAGACTTATGTTGGCATGCCAATCATGTTGAGGGGCTGCTAAGGAAGTCAACGTGTGTGGGGGGAATGAGAAAAGGGGAGAGCTGACAAAGATGTGTGCTAAGCCAGAGTTTCTAGGGGGGAAAGTTGACAGAGGCCCAGATGCTGTGCTAGTGAGCCACAGAAGACATCAAAGCAGAGGTTCTCAACCTTCTTGGTGCTGCAACCCTTCAATATGGTTTCTCATATTGTAGTGACCCCAGCCATGAAGTCGCTTTTGTTGCTACTTCAGAACTGTCATTTTGCTACTGTTACAAATTGTGATTTTAAGTAGGGTATCTCACATGAGACCTTGTGGAAGGACCATTCGAATCCCCACAGGCTGAGAAGCACTGTTTTTGAAGTCCGATGACAGGTTTCTGAAGAGGTAGAGGAAATGCTAGTGATTCCCAGTGTGCTTGCCACCGTGAAGGAAAGTCTTCTGGGATAAAAACCACCTTGGAGCCAGGCGTGGTGGCGCACGCCTTTAATCCCAGCACTCAGGAGGCAGAGGCAGGCAGATTTCTGAGTTTGAGGCCAGCCTGGTCTACAGAGTGAATTCCAGGATAGCCAGGGTTATACAGAGAAACCCTGTCTCGAAAAACCAAAAAAAACAAACAAACAAAACAAAACAAACAAACAAAAAAACCAAAACTCCCTTGGATGCTCCTCCATCCAGGTGGCCAAGCTTGCCTACAGGTGAGGACCCTACAGGGCAATGGGAGGTCCTACACTGAGTTGTGGCTTTCTGAGTCCTCTGCTGGGTGAGTTAGTTTTCTCGTGCTGTGATAAAACACCACAATGAAAGGCATCTTATAAAAGAGAGTGTTTATTTTGGCGTCCCGCTCTGGAGGGAGAATCCATAATGGCAGGAATGGCATCGGCATGGTGCCATGAGTTCGGATCATATTTCCACAGCATCCAGAAAGCAGAGAGGGAGAGCAGGAAGAAAGCTGAGATTATGAACCCTTAAAGCTTTCCCTGTCACACATTTCCTTCAGTGAGGCTACACTTCCTAACCTCTCCAAAAGCATCAACTGGGAAAAAGTATTCAAAGACATAAATGCCTACAGGGTCAGTTTTTCATTCAGATTAGGACACCAGCCACAAACATACTTGGACTTCCGTGGATCTTTTTTGTTTGTTTTAATGGTTTTTCAAGACAGGGTTTCTCTGTGTAGCCCTGACTGACCTGGAGCTCAATCTGTAGACCAGGCTGGCCTCGAACTCAGAAATCCGCCTGCTTCTGCCTCCCAAGTGCTGGGATTAAAGGCGTGTGCCACCACTGCCCGGCACTTCTGTGGATCTTAAACCTGAGTATACTTTCTCATGGCAACCCCAGAAACTCCTGATGCAATGAGCAGCAGTAGGCAAGCAAGGAAGAACGCAGTAGAAGCTGTGGAAGTGTGCAGGTAAGAAAGACAAAGCTTGTCCCAGATAGGTGGGCAGTTACCCACTACACCCCTTGAGAGCATACTGGGTATATTCCTCCCCTGACAAAAATGATACCAAAAATTACAGTGAGGGTGGATGTTTGCTGAGACTCACCTTGCAAACCACGGCTAGGGCTTCAACAGAGGGTGTCAGCTGTGAAGAAGTCATGTTCAGCTGGGTGAAATGGGAGCTCCTAGAGTTGCCCTGTCTCTGTAGGATAGTAAATACCAAAACAGTTTCATCAGTCTGAAGGATGTGACAAAATTACAAAAACCTTCTATGAATTAGAAAAGCTATCAGTTATTTGCCCAGGCTAAAGAACCCACAAATGTGTCATGGAAAATGGCTTGATCCTTGTATGCCACTCTTGAGTCCCACTATCCACAACACTGTGTCCGATATTGTTCTTTTGAGGAAACAACTGCTATGTAGTGCTGCTATCTTCCCCTGCTGTGTCCTGCCTTACCAATGCTTTCTTTAGTGTTCCCTGAGGTGCTGAGTCCCAGGACCAGTGCCCATTCACTGACGTAGGCAACAGTTCACCTCACAGTCCCACTATTGCTCATAGGATGGTGGCTCAGGACCTTGCTTTGTCATCTTCCATTAAAAGCCTTCATTAAACAAATTATATAATGCTAATTTCTGAGTGTCTTACAGTTTCAGAAAACCCTGGAAGAAGGTCAAACACATTGGAAGGAATGAGGATGGAAGTCAGTCCAGACAAAGTGGAAGGGTTGAATCCAGCTGTGGAGTTTGGGGGAGGTTTACGATTGGATAAGACATGTAAGCTACCAGGGAAGGTTAGTAAACAGCCTGCATACGAATATAAAACAGCTGTAGGTGGTTGGGGGAGTCACAGTGTTGTTGCTTTTTATACCCTACCTACTCAAGTTGTCTGCCATTTGTATAATCTGATCAAAAGGGGCTCTATGTGGGATCAAAACAGAAAATCTTAAGATGCTTTTGAACAAACTAAGATCACTGTAGGACAGCCTAAAATGCCCCAATGCCTTCACCCTTTGCACTAGAAGTTAGGAAACCTCAGAAGACCATGGGGGCTATGGAAGAAACATCCTAAACAATTCATTCCAATAGGGTTTTGGTCTCCATCATGGAAAGGGGCAGAAGTTCATCACACAGCTTCAGAACAGCAATTACTAGCTGTATATAAAACAACTGCATCCACTATTCCATTTGAGTGACAGTAAAAGGGGGCTTATTTAATCAAGGTTTGGGTTAAAGTCCTCTGCTCAAGCTTTCGTCTAGGGTGACACAGAATCAAAATCTGAAAAAAGTGGCACATATATTACAGCAACATGGTTTTCTGTCTGCAACCCCATCACTAATGCCATGCAGGCTGTTCTGGGATCAAGCTACTAAGCATCCTCTGGTAACTGAACCAAATGCCAAACTAGTCCAGACACAGGAAAGAACACTGTGCATCTTTGTAGATATCTGGTGCAATAACAAAATACATAAAGGTATCACACAAGAATGAGTGACTTCACTGTGGTGGTTTCAATAAGAGTGACCCCCATACGCTCATATAGCTGAATGCCTTGTCATCAGGGAGTGGCACTATTTGGGAAGGATTGGGAGGTGGGACACTGTTGGAGTACAGATGGCCTTGTTGGAGTAAGTGTATCATTGGGGGTGGACTTTGAGGTTTCAAAAGCCCATATCAGGCCCAGTATCAAAGTCTCAAAGTCAGTCTCTCTCTCTCTCTCTCTCTCTCTCTCTCTCTCTCTCTCTCTCTCTCTCTCCTGCCTGCAGATCATGGTGGAGCTCTCAACCACTTCTCCAGCTCCATACTTGCTTGCCACCACACTTCTGCCATGATGCATGATGATAGTAGACTAAGTCTCTGAGACTGTAAGTAAGCTCCCAGTTAAAGACATTCTTTCCTAAGACTTGCCTTGGTCATGGTGTCTCCTTACAGCAGTAGAATAGTGACTAAGATGTTCAGCGAAGGGGGCTGCAACCCTATAGATGGAACAACAATATGAACTAACCAGTACCCCCAGAGCTCATGTCTCTAGCTGCATATGTAGCAGAAGATTTAGGGGAAGAGAGGCCCCTTGGTCTTGCAAACTTTATATGACCCAGCACAGGGGAATGCCAGGGCCAAGAAGTGGGAGTGGGTGGGTAGGGGAGCAGGGGTGGGGAGGAGGGAATAGGGAACTTTCGGGATAGCATTTGAAATGTAAATAAAGAAAATACCTAAAAAAAAAAAAAAACAAAACAACAACAAAAAAANNAAANNNAACTAGGAAAAAAAAAAGATGTTCAGCAATACAAGTGGACACAGACAGCATGCAGCTAATAAGGAGGAGAGAGGAGGAACTCCCAGTGGACTTGGGTAAGAACAGCATGAAAACTGGCCCGTGATAACCTTTACTGACAACTGGGCTGTATGTAGAGGTCTGGATTTATGGATTTCCCAGTGGAAAAATGAGAACTGGCAGGTTAGCTACCGTGGGGATAACAGATGTGGAAGGGGATACATAACAGCGTCCACCAGGGATCAGTTCCTGGTGGTTTTTATGTGACATTAAATAGCTCATCGAGTCCTTTCGGATGAATGGTGGGTGAATAATATAATTGAGCAAGTGTATAAATATACCTGTTTTGTGTGGGGTTGGCAAATAGACTGCATAGGAACACCTGTCTGTCAGTGAAGGATTCAAATATGCTCCCATTTGTGTGGACACTGCCACGGGCCTCTTGTGTGCATTTACATACAAGCAAACAACAGGTAAAAGCTACCATCAAGGCTCTCACCCCATCCAGTGTTACACGTGGGCATGTCAGAGGATCAAGTCACAGGGATACTCATTTTATAAACACAAATGTGCAGAACTGGGTGGAAGGCTACTAAATCAAATGTCATTTCCATCTACCTTGAAACCTTAAAAGGATTGTATTAGTTGGATGGAAGGATGGATTGCTAAAACAGCAATTCAGGAGTCTGAACGAAAGTATACCTTCATTGATTTTTTTTTTTTAAAGGCCATCTCAGAAGTTCTAAGTTTACTAGATGAAATCCCCAGAGTTGGAGACGGACTTCCTTTCTATGAGTTCTTGGAAAGGAGATTCCTCAGGTTCACACATAGTACATGCTATGCTGGTGGTTGTGGGTCAGAATGTAAGTCCCTACTGCCCCAAATATCACGTAGTTTGGTTGTGGGACCTGTAGAAATCAGACAGACTTAGCTGAGATCTCTCTCTCTGCTGACTTGTGCCAGCGGGTGCTATGTGCTGTGTTACTGGAGAGAGGTGTCGTGAGTGATTTTTCTTTTTTTTTTTTTTTTTGTTTGCAATAGCTTAGATTTTATCAACATTAGACATAATAGATGGAACTGTAAGACAACACAGAAGCAGTAAATATCCAAATTTTGTACTTAAGCTACAGCATTGCTATGCACTTCTCTGACTGATTTATAAGCGTTTGACACAGGTCTTAAGAGCACACACAGGAGTGTTAAAGGAAGAAGGCTTCTCCCTTGGAATACAAAGAATGGAGTTTCTAGACACAGGCTTCAAGTTCACAGCCTACATGGGCTGACTTTTGCACCAGTATAGGTAGGGAAGGATTTCTGCAGACATTTCCCTTCTGAGCATCAGCCCATATTCATATCAGAATGAGAATATGCCACCCACATTTCCCCTCCTCACCAATGCTCATTACTACTGGTTTGGAATTGGCTTCTCCATGATTTGTTCTTTTACATTTCAAGGAAGAACACACAAACTTTACCAGGCCACTTAATTTTTCAAAATAAGGAAATCACATTTTAAAACAACATTTAACATGTACAACCTAATGAGCCACTTGGAAACTAATGTGAATTGGACATGTAATCCATTCAGTTTCAGGAGAAGTCCTCATGCTGCTATTTTAACATGAATAGGACATCAGACATGACAGAAAACGTATCAAACTGTCATAAATGACCCTTTCAGATAGCAGTGGTGGAGCAACACAACAAAAGAATACAATGCCCATTGACCTCTTACTGAAAATACAGACAAAAGCCAAGACTGCTTTGCGTGAATGCCATTGCTTTTTATAAACAAAAAAGGAGGATGCCTAGGCCATCAAGTCGGAGAGTGTCCTCTCTGCTGGAGGCTGTAGAAATGAGCCTCCTTCAAGATGTTGTTAATGTGGGAGTAAGGATCTTGGTCTTGGCACACTTCATAATCCTCCTCTTGGGAGAACCCAGGGATATTGGAGTCTAGTTCAGCAGTACTCGAGTTTAAGCTGCTCTCTGGCACTCTCTCACGACTGGGGTTATTGATGCTGCCTTGGTTCCTTTCATTATCACTGCTTGTCGACTCTATAGCCTGATGGTCCTGTATGGCCTGGTCCTTCTTAGTCCTCTTCGAACGAGGGGGACGGTAGTGGTCGTCCTCATTCTCATCTGGTCTTCTTTTCCCTCACGGAACAAAATTTTTTTTCTGCCGCTTTTCAGTCAACTGTTGTAGAAATGAAGACTCCGGAAGGTAAGCAGAATGGAGAAAACCGCCGAAGTCACTCGAACTTGCCTAAGAGAGCAGGGCGACCCGAATCTGCGATGAAAGCCCGAACGCCCATCCTCGCCCTAGCGAAAATCAACCGAAGTCCCCGTGAGTGATTTTTCTTACTTATAGATTCTGCATATTGTCATCCACGTGCCAGTCAAGATGTGCAATAGTGGCGTGACCTTAGGTTTTAGACAGACACCACTCCAATCTCTCTCTCTCTCTCTCTCTCTCTCTCTCTCTCTCTCTCTCTCTCTCTCTCTCTCTCTCTCTCTCTCTCCCCAGCCTTCGACTTTCCTTGGTGAACATCTCATGGTTCTGGGATCCCCAACATCCTGAAGGTCTCTACTGTAACTTAGATTTCACCCTTGCAGCTTCAAGTAATGGGGTTTTGATCCTGCCACAGACTGCCTGCCCATGGCTGTCTTCTGAAACTATGGAGCAGGATTCCATGACCACCTCAGTCTTCATACACACATATGGATGATTCTGTCGTGTTCTGCTGCCAGCCTGAGATATGTACCCCCTCGGACCACAGATATATCACCTTCCCTCTGTTGGATCTGAGGAAAAAAATACCCAGGCAGTATCTTTCAATATTAAAGAAACCACTTTCACAGAATAGTTCCTCAGAGAAGTGGAATTTTGCCCTCTAGATCTTTCCTACCATCCCAGTGCCCAGGAGGTTTGTCTTTAGTGATTGTCGTATTTAGGGTTTTATTGCTGTGAACAGACACCATGACCAAGGCAATTCTTGCCAGGACATTTAATTGGGGCTGGCTCACAGATTCAGAGATTCAGTCCATTACTATCAAGACAGAAACATCGCAGCATCCAGGCAGACATGGTGCAGGAGGAGCTAAGTTCTACATCTTCATCTGAAGGCTGCTAGCAGAAGACTGACTTCCAGGCAGCTAGGATGAAGTTCTTAAAGCCCCCCCCCACACACACACACAATGACACACCTACTCCAACAGGGCCACACCTTCTAACAGAGCCACTTCCTGGACCAAGCATATAGAAGCCATCACAGTGATGTTCTCTTTAGTAATTATAACTGCTTTCTTAGCACCAGCCTGAATGCTCTCTTGTCTTGAAACTTCCTCTGCCAACCAATTTAGTCAGTTGCCTTTAAATTCAACTGCACTCGGGTTCTCAGAATACAGGTAGAATGAAACCAGGTTCTTGGTCAAAATATCACATCAATGGCCCTATCCATGGTCCTCGTAGAGTCCCCATTCCCCTCAAAACAAAAACTAAAACAAAGAGCTGACCCTCCACAGTCTGTTCCTTTTAGCATTCTTGTCTTCCAAACTCCCACCAAAACGGCTTTATAAAGCTCAACTCCACACATACTTAGGGGTTTTCTGTCCCGGACTGATCAACTCTTCCACATTCCAGCCACACAACACCTCCACAGGTCTAAGGGCCACCTGGTCAGGTTCTTCACAGCTGTTCCACTTCTTGATGCCAACTTTTCATCTTAATTAGTTTTCCTGGTGCTGTGATGAAAACGCCCTAACAAAAGCCACTGGGAGTAAGAAGGTTTATAGTTCCTTTTTGTTCTTTGTGTCAGTTTGAGTGTACAGTCTACCATAATGGGAAGGTCCTAGCTAGAGGAGCTCAAAGCAACTGATCATATTGCAATCATGGTCAGGAAACAGAAAAATGAAAAAACATTTGTCCTCAGCCTACTTTCTCTTATTATTTATTGATTGATTTTGACAGGGTCTCATTGAGTAGCTCTGAATGGCCTGGCACTCTCTATGTAGGCCAAGCTGACCTCAGTCTTAGCAATCCACCTGCCTCTGACACACGAGTGCTGATACTAAAAGTGTGTGCCACGTAGCCTGGAACTTCCTCCCTTTTTATACAATCAAAGATCCCAGCTCAGGAGGGTGGCCTTGAGAATAGACCTAGAAGATACCCAAGGACTCACATATATCACCAGAAAGGATGGCTCTCTTCATCCTTGATTAATGGGCTACTCTTTCCTTCTGGATGATAAGAATTTCAGTAGACAGGCAGGCTGGGATAGGAGTGACTTGCTGTAGGCAAATGCACAGTGAGAGGAGTGTGTCCTCAGGTAGGGGATTGGGGGTGGGGGGACAGCGAACAGTTAACTACACTCCAAAGGTTTGGTCTGAGTCCCGTGCTGGCTGGACCCTTGAGTCGTTACTGACCTTCAGAGCTTTCTATTGCTTGTCAGTGCCCACAGCAGCCTGTAGGACCTTCAGAAGCCCTTCCTGCACTCAGAGAGATAGGCGCCTGCACCTGCTCCTAGTCCTGCCACAGCAAAAGGAAATTGAAAGCCAGACCCCAGGGCGCTATCTGTACGCCTTGCATAGTTCTTCAGATGTCCTCTTTCTAGGGGTTTCCACAGAGCCTTCCCTCCTCGGCCCTGTGTTCCAGGGGCCTCCTCCGGGATGATTTTTAATATCTTTGCCAAATTAAATGTGAGCCACCTAATTACAATGGGGACACCCTGCCCTTGGATGAACAAACTCGAGCTATAGAACAATCGCATCAGCAGAGCAGCCTCCCTGAACTTTGCAAAAGGAGGGAACCACGTCTGCCTCAGCTCATGAGGGATCTATTAACCAACCCCACTCATTACCTCAGGACTCTGACCCAAGTTCATTATAGAGGACAGACTGCTAAGGCCACCAAGAATACAGCTCACAGCCCTCCATGACTCTGTGCGACCTCTGTAAGGTGATCAAGGGAAGCAAGACTTGAGGTTGAGGCTGGCATGTAGCTTACCGGTCGTTAAGACCATGTTAAGCATAAGAAGGAGCTGAATACACTGTGTCTAGACCTCCTTAGAAGAATGGACTACAGAGACCAGAGGCCCAGAATGGCTAGAGGGGCTGGTTCCACACCCTAGAAAAATCTCTCATAGCTGGCAAAAACACTGGGGGTCCCAGGGACTCAGGGCTCTTGCCTTTAAAGACTGTCAGCACTCTGTAGTCCAAAAAAGAAAGTGACTGACAGGCATCCCAGAGCAGCATCAGAAAGTACTTTAGTTGGTGGTTCTTTCTGGAATCTTCCATGAGTGAGTATGGTACAATCTGTGCTTCTGAGTGGAGACATGGAGCTCTCAGAATTGTTCCTGATGCATCTTTCTTCTAACAGTTGAGGGTTATCAGAGATCCTTTGACGAAGACTTTGTGTGACCCCCGTATTGTGAGGGTCCCAAGTATTCTCTGTTGTCTATGCCCTGTGCACTATCTGAAGATCACAAGTTTTGTGGAAAGTGGGGGAGAGGAGGAATGAAGAACACTCAGAGGCTGTGGTTTCCTGGGGAGCAGAATTGGGTGAGAACCACAAGGGGACTTGTTAGATGTGAAGCTGACCAGGAATCTCAGCAGTATGGAGAGAGAGAGAGAGAGAGAGAGAGAGAGAGAGAGAGAGAGAGAGAGAACTTGAATGAAAGAACTTCTACTCAGAACTTCTACTCAGAGGTCAGCAGCAGCAGCCCAAGAGACCATAATCCCTGAGTTTCCCAGGCTTCAAAGATGCTGTGAGACTGAGGTGATGGAGGAGCCTCTGCAGGTAGAGAAGCTGAACACCTCACCCATTTCTGTTGACTTCCTTCAGCAGCTGCATCCCTCTGATGGTACAGACAGTTTGCTCCCTTAGAAGAGTCATTGGTACCGTGATTCTCCCTGCAAGCCATGCAGCATCTCCACCGGCTCCCTCCATCCTAAGCCAGCTTATCTGGAGGGACAGTTAACTACAGACAAGGATTCCACACAGCATTGGAGAAATTCAAATGCCACTGGAGCATTTTGGCAGCCACAAGTGGTGTGATCCATGCAGGCAGGACAAAAAGATATGTTTGAAGGAAGTTGAGTTGAGAGGGAGGTGTGTAAATATTGTTGTGTATATGTTCTGTGTGTGTGTGTGTGTGTGTACATTACATTACATTACATATGTGTGTGGAGGCCAGAGGTCAACATCTGTTGTTTTCCTCAATTGCTCCTCCACCTTAATTCTTGAAACAGGGTTCTTCACCGAACCCAAGCTCACAAATGGGGTAGTAGCAGACCATTGGACCCCTGGGCTCCACCTGCTTCTGCCTCTCCCAGGGCAGGGATACAGAAATGTGTTTCTGTACCCAACTTTTATGCAAGTGCTATGGATCAATTCAGGTCATCATCCTTGTGCAGCAAGGTTTATACTGACTGAGCCATCTTCCAAGCCCAAGATGCTTAAGCATTGTAAATGTCAAAGATGCAAAGCACAGTGCTCTATTCTTCTTTGTTGCCATGATACAACACTCCATCAAAAGCAGCCCAGGAGTGGAACTTACAGCAGGGACCATGGAGGATGTTACTTGCTAGCTGGCTTACGGGCTCATACTCAGCTAGCTTTCTTATACAGCTTAGGACCACCTGCCCAGGGAAGGATGCCATACCTACAGTGGGAGGGGCTCAGCATGGGAGGACCCCAGCCTAGTCCACCATGAACACAAGCTAGCCCAGGATGCTTAGACGCAGCCTATTCTGGCTCTAGGCTCCATGTGGCAGACCGGGAAAAGAAACTGGGTCAGTCAGCATGCCTCCTTTTGGACTCCAGGTTCTGACAGCATCTTCATGATATAACCACAGGCTTTCATGTTAATGGCAGTAAGTCCCATCTGCCTCGAGACACAGCTTCAAAGACCCATTCCCTCTCCCTCTGTGAGGTCAGTGACTGTGTCCCCAGGGGCCTCTGAGTCTGTTTGGAAATCAGAGGGAAGAGAACTGAAAGAACTACAAGACCAAGAGCCCAGCGGGAAGGTCGGGAGAGAACTTGACCCCAGGATGAAGCATCTAATATCCCTTGCCACTCTCAGGAGCCTGGGAAGGTGTATGCTGCATGCTGCCTCTGCCTGTTATGGGCCCCCCACAGCCCCACCACCTACTACTCGTGTCTCCCACCACATTCTTCCATTGGCCACTTGCCCATGATCCATGAGGACCATAATGCATCCCATACTCGCTCTGCACTGGGCCAGGGCAGTAGACATAAGTATGCTTCCGCACATCGACAGCCATCTCAGGCAGTCCTATCAGTCAGGAGGGAGGGGATGTCCGGGGAATCTTCCAGAATACAGATGTTGGCAGGAGTCCCGCAGCTTTCAAGTAGTCTTGGATCCTTAGATGATTCTGGGATCCCAGGGATCTCACGTTTTGGGGAGGATATGACAGGCATACAAGTTGGGGGGACTCACCCATCTTACTAGAGCCAACCATGCTGCTTGCATACGTATGTGTGATGTGGGGGTGAGGAGCTCACCCATCACAGTGCACATCACAGTGTCCCCTCCCTCTTCATTCTTCTGTGTCCCAAGGCTCAGGAATTGGGACCATTTGCCCAGCCTCAACCCTGGTGTGTGTGTGTGTGTGTGTGTGTGTGTGTGTGTGTGTGTGTGTATGCAAAGGGTTGGCTCAGTGCGGTCATAGGTTGGGGAATCAGACTCACAGAGAAGAGGGGGCTGAGTTGGAGATTGCTCTCCCACTAGTAGAGTGACCTCTGGGGACTTTCTCTCTGGCATGAACTGTGTTGCTCCACTGTCTGGTGACAAGAGCAGCTCGTCAAACACACTAAAAGGTGACCATGTTGAAAATGAAGCTAGCTTGGCTCCTAAAATTTTTTCATGTCCATCATCCCTAGCTAGGGCTACTCTTTCTCATACTGGCCAAGTGCAGTTAGCTCAGTGTCCTGCCTGAGCACCAGAAGAAATGGGTAAGGATAAGGTGCAGCCTCAAAGCAGGGCTGTGTGGCAGGTGTACATCCAGGTATCCTGTCTTAGACACACTTGCCTTCTAGGGCTGTGGATTTAAATCCTTGCAAGTCCATATTAGAGACCAAACCAGCGCAATGGGAGCTGCCAGTCAGGGTGTGTCCCTGCCCTCAGTCAGGGTATGTTCTGGGGGCAGGGCTGGCATGCTTGTGACATCGTCCCCGCCCACCTGCCTCACGGCCCCGAGCTCTCCCCATGGGCTCATAGATCTGTCTTAACCTCTGTATCTCTGAGATGAAGGCCTCAACACAGCTACTCACCTAGGCTCAACACCAACTTCTTAAGAGATTTCACTTGAGCCAGACGTGAGGCACCACACCTTTAATCTCAGCATTTAGGAGACAGAGGCAGGTAGGTTTCTGTGAGTTTGAGGTTTGAGGCCAGCCTGTTCATAGAGCAAGTTCCAGGCCAGCCAGAGCTATATAGTGAGACCTGTCTCAAAAAAAAAAAAAAAAAAAAAAAAGGCATGCACTTGACTTAGGCCTGGCTGCCTCTCTCTAAAGCAGAACATTTCCCTTAAAGGAAATGACCTCTGGACCCAGCTGGAAGTGTTCATCTCATCTCTAAAACTCACTCGAAGGCACTGGCTCTTTTCTGCAAAAATGCTTCTCAGAATTTATATAAAGCAGGATTTAAAAATAGCTGCTAGGAGCCACAGTGAGCTATGACCTAATTATTGATCAAGAGAGGGAAGCAGGTGCCCACTGGGCATGCTCGCCTCCGCTCAGGCTCCCCTCGTGGCTAGCTCAGAGCCTACACATCGCCTGGACCTCTCAGGCGAAGACGTTAACTTCTCTGCATGTCTCTGGATTTTGTGTGCCTCAGTGGTCTTTCAGCCTGCACCATTTATCGCCTGGCTCCCACACCGGGGACCGGGGAAGCTTTTGCTTCTGAGAATGTTCTTGTACTACCCACAAGTGCTTTCAGGAGTTTCAAGCTCCAGGACGATTGTTAAGGGCTAGTTCCTCACTCCTGAAAAGCTACAGGGCACCAGCACAGGTTCTAGCGACGGTCCTGGCTCTAAGAGAACGACAGGCCTCCACGGCCATCCTACTGTCCTCCAGTGTAAGACCCTGGGCTGAGATCTGCTGGATCTAAGAGGCGGTACTGTGTCCACACTCCAACCCTGCTCTTACAAGAGTCACTCGCAAATGATGAAGGCCATTTTACAGCAGAGAGAAGCTGAGACCAGGACAGAGACATCCCTGCCCTGGGGGGGGGGGGGGCTAAGGAACCGGGAGGAAAATTACACAAGCATGAAGATGGCCTCAAAGCATCAATGCCAGTCGGGAAAAGACAGTGCTGAACGGACATGCAGCGGGACATCATAATATGAGGGGAAGGGATCAGCTGGTGTTTCTGAGGAAGTAGCATTTGAGGAGTGATCTAGCCTTCTCCTCTCTCTCTCTGTCTTTAAGCAGATAGGACATCTTCCACCTCTCTCCCTATTTTTAAACAGGCAAGGTGTAGCTCCTGGTCCACACCCCAAGAATCGGTTTGTTCAGTCCCTCCTCCGGGGTCAAAGGCTTTCACATTCAAGCTGCCTTGGAGAGGGGTGTCCCTGGGGGCAGGCTGTGAGTTTTTCAAAACTCCACACCATTCCTAGTTCATTTTCTCCTGTGTCTCAAGATGGATGCTCTCAACTGCTGCTCCCCTCCATGATGGTCTTCTTCCAGCAGCCACTGGCTGTGGACACAGCCTGACCACCCTGCCCATCTGATGGAAAAACTCATGGTGAAGCTGGAAGCATCTCAAGGAACAAACGGGCATTAATGACTGCAGGTCCCTGGTGAGGCCACTGCTCACAGCAACTCTTTTATTGTCTTCCAGATCAGGTCAGAAAGAAAGGGCCACCTGGGCAGCACTAGGGGCTCTGATGAGCTGATTAGATCTGTCACGGACTATATAGGCAGGGGCAGCATTCGTTTCATGGCTTTCCTGGATTGCTCAGGAATCACATGTGAACCTTCAGCTGTCACCTTCCTGGAACTTCCAGGACCGCTCTTAGGGGCTAGCACACCGGAGGACAGGGGACAGCAGGCGTTA
This sequence comes from Mus pahari, assembly GCF_900095145.1. NCBI lineage: Eukaryota > Metazoa > Chordata > Mammalia > Rodentia > Muridae > Mus > Mus pahari. The sequence goes on from NC_034590.1 coordinate 108,711,977, forward strand.
GTGGCCCCATCTGCCCCGTGCTCCTGGTTAATTTGGGTTACTTCATTCTGGGGTCCTTGCTGCTGGTAGGGTCCTGTGTAGTCTGCTGGGACTTTAAAACATTGCAAAATGAATCTCCAGTACGTCCTGGGGTGGTGGGAGGTAAGGTGGGAACTAGGCTGCCAACAGGACAGGTTGCCTTTCCTCCATAGTTCTCTATGACCCCCCAACCAGAAGCCACAGCAGGGTGACTCAAAGCTTCCAACAGCAATTCCATGAGTCCCCCAGGGGTCCTGGTAGCATGTTGGTGTAGGACAGGAGCTTACTGGAAGGGCCACTTCTAGAAGCCAAGATCAAGGGGACATTGGTATAGAAGGCTGGCTGGCTGCTGCCACCCATGTCTAAAGCAGAGCATCATCTCTGCCTCCCCGAGGAGGGAGCTTTATAAACAACTTGGCATTCTGCACTGGAGATAGGTGCTTCCACGCTCATTTCCATCCTCATGGACTCCTGGAGGTAGGCACTAGTGTGCTGGCCTCTCTTGGAGACTGCTGTTCCCAGACACCTTCAGCAGAGTCTATGCTCGGCTGCCATTCTGCATGGATACCCCTTCAGCCCCTGCTGTGTCACCCTTGCCCACTTCTGAGGAGCCTTGGGACATGGCATAGCAGAGGTCAGATGGTTCACATCATCGGACATTTGCTGTCTAGCCTACTACTTGACTCCCAGGTCCCTTCAGTAGTCCCTTAGGTGCAACCTGGTCTTTAGTTCTTCCACTGAAAGGTGGTCCTCAGGGTGACTGGCCACTGCTTTCACTCCACAGAGGCCTGCCTGCATAGTAACAACCACAGGACCCCAAAGGAGGCAGGAGATGGTAATCCCTGGAGGAAGGTGAGGGAACTGGCTCCTGCTGATCAGAGGGCCCTGGTTTTCTCTCCCAGTCATTCAGGAAAGACCCCATCCAGGATCTTTACTCAAACTTGGAAGGACAGCATCTCAGGAGCCTCCTCCAGTACCCAGGTGGGCCTTCCTGGGGACAGACATCTGTGTGGCAGTGGGGGTGTCTGCTGAGGCCCAAAGGTGGGGTGAGGGATGGGCTGTCCAGAACAGCATGCCCTTTCCTTTAGAAGTATGTCTTGGCCAGAACCCGGTCTGTGCTACCTTTCAGACAGACTGAGAACAGCAGGCTCACCAATCTGCTCAGCTGTAACCTCAGCGGCCAGGACTCCAGGCTTCAGATCCAATTCTACTGCTAAAATCAGCGCTCTCCTGACACTGCATGGGCTCCTTGATATGATTCTATGGTCATCATAAAATCAGCTCTACTCAGAGCCCACTCCAAGGCCCTGAAAATTAAGTTAGCTATTTCGTGAACAAGCTCAGCCTTCCCACACTGACAGCTCAGCTTTCAAATGTACCAGTTGCTTCCTGGAGCCACAGGGTATGCCAAATTGCCACCTGTGGCATGCTGAAGACCACAGGACCCGGATAGGCTTGTGGTGAGGCCATTGACTCTCTCCTTGATGGATGTAGCGCTAGGCCCAACAGGGCAGACAGCCTCACACAGAGGAGCAGTATAGTGGAACCCCAGACGTAGCCTCCCTGGTCAGGGTCTTCTATGATGGGGAAATGTGTGGTTACAGAGGGGATTCCAGGGATTGGACACAGGAAGGTGATGGGCAGTCAGTTCACAGCTTTTGCCTCTTCCTTCTCCCATAATCCCCCACTTCAAACAAGAGCGCTGTCACACTGAAAAACCATCACCGTGGAGCAAGTGTGGTAATGATAGACATGGGATTAAGAGTGAGGGTGGCCTGTCCTCTCTGGTCCTGCCCTCACTCACTGTGTTTTCAATGTGTTGGGGAGATGTTACGCTTTTCTCTCTGAAAGTGTTTGTTTGAGGCTGAAATATTCTGTTCCTTGCAAACTTTGTATAACAGATCTATGTGAGACAGGTAACCCCTCCTACAGGTTCTCAGCTGGAAGGGACCCCATTACAAGGCGGATGAACCAGGGGAAAGCAAACGGGAACTTTGTTGACACGTGTGTCTCACGTGCACACAGACACACTGGGAAGCAAGCAGCTTGCAGAGGGCCTTGTATTGCAGCCTGTGTAACTTCCTCAGGAAAGAGCTGTGAGCCTAGGACCGGTGAGAAACACACTCAGGGTCTCTGAAGTTGGTATTGTGAGGCAAGACAGCTGCCTAGCAACAAATGAAAATGGATATTCTCTCAGCTGAACTGAAGCTAGTTGGGGTGGACTTCTCTGGGCTTCCCTGTGGGCGCCAAGCCATGTTTTTGCTAACTTTCACCTCCTAGGGACAGGGATGGTGGTGGGTCCCCTTTGATCTGTAAACCCGTGTCCTGCTTTTTGGTGAGCGGAGGGAAGCAAAGGCCTCCCACCTGATGCTTCTTGACCTTTGCACTTGGTGTGTACAGTCCAGCTGTTGGGGAGGCAGCTGTCAGCGAAACAGCTGTCCGATGGGTTGTCTTATGAGGAGATAATGCCATAGAGCTTTCAGGTCGTCTCTCTCCTTTTGAATCAATATTTAAGTCATAATTTTCTGAGGGTTGATTTGCTTTATGTAATGGAACATCTCATTCCTTTCGAAGGAGACTTCATATTGATTGGTTCATGGTATTTTTTTACTATTATTATTTTCTTTATTTACATTTCAAATGCTATCCTGAAAGTTCCCCATACCCTCCCCTGCCCCTGCTCCCCTAACCACCTACTCCCACTTCTTGGCCCTGGCCTTCCCCTGTGCTGGGTCATATAAAGTTTGCAAGACCAAGGGGCCTCTCTTTCCAATGATGGCCCATTAGGCCATCTTCTGCTACATATGCAGCTAGAGACACGAATTCAGGGGGTACTGGTTAGTTCATGTTGTTGTTCCACCTACAGGGTTGCATTCCCCTACAACTCCTTGGGTACTTTCTCTAGCTCCTCCATTGGGGGCCCTGTGTTCCATCCAATAGCTGACCGTGAGCATCCACTTCTGTGTTTGCCAGGCACTGGCATAGCCTCACAAGAGGCTGCTATATCAGGGTCCCTTCAGCAGAATCTTGCTGGCATGTGCATTAGTATCTGGATTTGGTGACTGATGATGGGATGGATCCCCGGATAGTCTCTGGATTCCTTTCATCTTAGCTCTAAATTTTGTCAGGGTTTCTCTGTGTAGCCTTGGCTGTCCTGGAACTCGCTTTGTAGACCAGGCTGGCCTCAAACTCAGAAATCCACCTGCCTCTGCCTCCAGAGTGCTGGGATTAAAGGCGTGTGCCACCATGCCCGACTTTGTTCCTTATTCTAAGGAGGAATGAAGTATCCACATGATGGTCTTCCTTCTTGGTTTTCTTGTGTTTTGCAAAATGAATCTTCGGTATTCTAAGTTTCTGGGCTAATATCCACTTATCAGTGAGTGCATATCTAGTGACTTCTTTTGTGATTGGGTTACCTCACTAAGGATGATATCCTCCAGATACATCCATTTGCCCAAGAGCTTCATAAATTCATTGTTTTAATAGCTGAGTAGTACTCCATTGTGTAAATGTACCACAGTTTCTGTATCCATTCCTCTGTGGGAAGCCACGTAACGCCATTACAAGATGGCGCTGGCTACCACTGGCCACCGCCCGTGTATTTCGGGTAAACAACCAATGTGCGCAGGTGCAAATGGGTTTCACACCAAGTCACAGCCTGTCCCAGGGCGTGTAAATTAAGGACTTAAAGCAGAACCAATCAGACATGGCCATGCCAGTCCTAGGCCTATAAAAGCAGCTCTAGTTCTAAGGCTTGGGGTCTTTCGCCACAGCAAACAAGCTCTCCCAATAAACGTGTGCAGAAGAATCCTGTTGTGTGGCATCTTCCTTGCTGGCGAGGCGGGCGTCCACATTCCTCTATTGAGGGACATCTGGGTTCTTTCCAGCTTCTGGCTGTTATAAATAAGACTGCTATGAACATAGTGGAGCATGTGTCCTTATTACCAGTTGGAAGATCTTCTGGGTATATGCCCAGAAGAGGTATTGTTGGGTCCTCCGGTAGTACTATGTCCAATTTTCTGAGGAACTGCCAGAGTGATTTCCAGAGTGGTTGTACAAGCTTGCAATCCCACCAGCAATGGAGGAGTGTTCCTCTTTCTCCATAACCTCGCCAGCATCTGCTGTCACCTGAATTTCTAATCTTAGCCATTCTGACTGGAGTGAAATGGAATCTCAGGGTTGTTTTGATTTGCATTTCCCTGATGACGAAGGATGTTGAACATTTTTTCAGGTGTTTCTCAGCCATTTGGTATTCCTCAGTTGATAATTATTCTTTGTTTAGCTCTGTACCTCATTTTTTAATGGGGTTATTTGAATTTCTGGAGTCCAGCTTCCTGAGCTCTTTGTATATATTGGATATAAGACCTCTATCAGATTTAGGATTGGTAAAAATTGGTAAGTCATAATTTTCTGAGGATTGATTTGCTTTATGTAATGGAACATCTCATTCCTTTTGAAGGAGACTTCAAATTGATTGGTTCATGGTATTTTTTTACCCTTTAAATTTTCTGTACACAGCTGGGCCATGGTGGTGCACATACCTTTAATCCCAATATTCAGGGGGTAGAGGCAGGTAGATCTCTAAGTTCAAGACCAGACTGGTCTACAGAGTGAGTTCCAGGACAGCCAGAGCTACAAAGAGAAACCCTGTCTCAAAAACAAAACAAAACACAAACTAAAAAAACCAAAAGCCCACCTAAAACAAACAAACAAAGAAAACAAAAAGCAAAACAAACAAAACCAACCTATCAAACCCTTCAGTGCACATCAGCTAATTTCCCGTTTGCAGCCTAAGAGCTGTTACCTTTCTTCTCTGTGACAACATTTTCCAGCCAAAGATCCTGGGTCCTTGGGGTTGAGTCTTATTTGATGGTTCATGTTTGCTCGTGTCTTTGGCTTCTTCTCTCCCGTGGTCATCGCCCTGAGCCTCTTTTTCTTTTTCTCACTGAGGGTGGATATTTAGCTCATTAATTTTCATTCTGTTCCTCTCTTCAGGCTACAGTTTCCAGGTGCCACTACTTTAGTCTGTGAAATTAGAACAGAGCACCCCAGGCTGGGGTAATTTATAAAGGAAAAAGTAGTCCTCAGTCTGGAGCCTGGAAAGTTCAGAAAAAAATGGTGCTGGCATTTGGCAAGGGCTCCCAGGTGTGTCCTGACATGGCAAGAAACAGAGTTGGACCAAGTCTCCTACCAGGACCCCACTCCAGGGAAAACAAACATGACCCCTCATTAGTTACTCTTGAAAGTAGGGCCCTCATTCTTCATCACTAGGGCATTATTGTTATTGTTGTTGTTGCTTTTAAAGATTTATTAATTTTATCTTGTATGTATGAGTGTTTTGCCTACCTATATGTATGTGTACCACGTGCATGATGTTAGGTCTCAAACCAGGAACAGTAGGCTAACATGCCTACTTAACATATCAAAGTAGACTGGATGCCAGGTTCTCCCAACTTCCTTCAGCTCCTACCTGTTACAGGGTATGACCTGCCTACCCTGTCCCCTACCCTAAGCCCCCAGCCCAGGGCTTGGGCTGCTCTTCCATACATAATCCAGCCATTTCCATTATCCAAGTCTTTTTCATTTTGAGACCTAACACATGCCTGTTGTCTAAGAACATTAGAAGAGAATGTCGGATGCCCTGGAACTGGATGAACTACAGATGGTTGTGAATCCATCGTATGTCATAAAAACCAAAGCCAGGTCCTCTGCAAGAGCAGCAAATGCTCTTAAGAACTGAGACATCGTTCTGATTCCCTTGACCACTATTAAAGGTCTTATCTCTCAACATTTAAGATGGCAATGACACTTGAATTTCAGCTTGGTTGCTTTTTCCTTGTGTTTGCTTGCTTGCTTATTGGTTGAGACAAGGTCTCACTATGTGTCCAGGGATGGCTTTTAATTTATGATAATCTTTCTTCTTCACCCTCCTGAGTGCTGGGATTGCAAGTGTAAGCAACAACGCCCAATTTGCAATATATTCTCTAAGTGTTTCTAATGTTTATTTTGCACTATTCCTTAATTTGTGTGCCATTCAGGACTGTCTGTTTTATTTTCCAAATAAATGGTGATTTATAAAGCTTGTTTTCATTAGAATTATCTGTAAAATCTTGTGTTTACTTCAGACTAACTATATTGTGGCTGAAAAGATAGTTGGTATGGAACTGAGTCACTGAAATTTACTGACCATGTTGAAACATTTAGTCATTTAAAAATTCCATTTATGTATTTACTGTGTGTATTTATGTGTATACACATGTTTGCCAACAATACACATGTGGTCAAAGGACAACTTGTGAGAACTGATTCTCTCCTTCTACCATGTGGATTCCAAGGGTCAAATTCAGGTTGTCAAGCTTGGTGCCCTTACCAGCTGGGCTATCTCACTGGTCCCCATTTTTTTTGTGTGTTTCAGAAAAGGAAGGTGCTGCATAGAGCCACAGACACCAAAACTCAGGAGAAACATGCATTCTCGTTTGTTGTAACCACAAATTCCTACCTAAAAGCCTTCTCCACTCATAACCACTTGGACACATATCAACTCAGTGCCCCTTACAAGTCCAGTAAAGAATGTGGCTCTGACTTTGGGGGTGTCTGGGTACATCTACAAGTCTTACTCAAGTTCTCAGCCTCTCCCTTGTCTCACTCGGGGCACATCCTTTGGTGCATAGGGTCTCTGTTCTTTTTGGAGGCTCTTGACCTCACACCTGCCCTTGATAGGGGCAGTTGCTTAAGAGTCAATGCCCTGAAGCTTTTGTTGTAAGTGACCCTTTCCAGGAGCCTCCCAGATGCACCAGGTGGGCAGGCTAATGATGGGTGGGTACATGTACCTGTCGTTATTTGCCTGTGGGGTGAGGTGGTATAGGCTGCAGGATTGCTTCATGTTTAGCTACAGAGTGACTTCCCTCTGAGCACGAGAAGGGCATCCACCCATTCTTTCTAGCCTTTGGTCTCCATTTTGACTAGCAGAGAGGGCTGGGTTCTGATTGTCTGGAATGGTAGCTTTGGTCTATGGCTTTGTCTTCAGCCATGGCCATGAGAAGGATCAGAGGAGGGAGGGGGAAGGAACAGGCCATACTAAGTTCTAGGTTCAGACAGGCCCAGACTCCAAGAAAGGGGAAAATATTCTCACCCTCAAACTCTGGGAGACCGATGGGGCCCCAGCAGGCCCAAGCTAGAGCTGTGTTGGAGAGTTTTGTGAAGCTGGGGGCCTGTCCAGGACTGCTCTAAGAGACTGGAGGACATGAAAGGCTATTCTCTGCAAGATGGGCTGGTGGTAGGGGTATGACAAAGAGCCCTGCCCCTGAGTAGGGCAGAGCAGCAGATCTATTGGTGTGTACCCCCCAAGTCTCCACCTAAACTGCATTATCTCGGCCCAGAGGAAGCAGGCCAGCGACTCCTATCCCATAGGCCAAAGTTCTGGTTTCACCACACAGTGAGTCACCCACTTCCCTCTGTATGTCCATGAGCAAATGCACCCACACACATCTGTCTGCACATTGGTGACACTTCAGAATGAACCTCCAGAGAGCCAAGCACCTCCCACGTGGTATGCCACTTTTCCTTGGAAATCTATTTCTATTCGCTCCAGATAAAAGAGCAACAGAAACCTTAGACAAATAATGCCATCACAGTCCATTTGGTGACATTCAGTGGGTTAATTGGGGGTATATTTGCAGGGTAAAGGGTTATTTACAGAAACAGGAACAACTTGCTTACAGGTACATCAGCAAAGAGTCTCCCTTTCCCAGAAAGTGTTAACTGCTCATATGTCCTTAGGGATGGCCTGATGAGTCTTTTCCTCCCTTCATAAGAGACATTTTACTGAAGTCACTCTTGTGAGTGTCTTGGGTGAGTGGTCACAATTGTTCTGATTCAAAATGTCAATGATCATATTCAACCTGGAGAAAAGAGCTGCACAGCTCTCTACCCCTTCTACCTGCTCTTAAATTCTTCCTATCTCCTCACTCACAATGTTCCCTGAGCCTTGGAGGGATGGGACAAATGTATGACAATTTAATCCTATCTAGAGGTGAGCACTAGGCTGCCATGACCTGGCAATAATGATTTATTCTCAGTAGTTCCAATGACTAGGAATCTCCTAAGTAACCATTGCTCACTGCAAGAAAGAAACTTCCTTGGCCAAGGCTAACAGCAACAACAATCTCAAATGTGTAGAAGATGAACTGACAGGCACTTCATATCATTTAAAACAACAGTAGTAGCTTCCTCATTAAGCCATAGGACATCCCCAGCTATAGGTTTTTGTCCTCATTTACAATGTCAAACACGAGCTTCCCCCTGTAGAGTCAGCTTTATATAAAATTGGAAAGCATTTGGCTACACTCATAGTAGTCATGCTGCAGTTGCACCAGCAGACACATCTTATCTAGTATCTGGAGAGCATTACTGAGGGTTGAGGGGCAGATGGGGGATGGGGTGTCCATAGCCAAGAAGGACCACTGATAACAATTCTTCCCCGTGGCACCCTCCAGCACTGTGAACAGCAGCAAGTAGCAAGGGGGCTCCAAGATCATCTACAGCACAATTTCTTCATGTTCTACAAACAAAGCTCACGGTGTCCTCAGTAATATGGATTTACCATCCAGTTATGACATGTAACCACATAAGTGGCAATAGCCTGCATTATATGAAGAGTTTCAGGGACCTCTGTGGTCAGTAAGTCATAAGAGGTAGGCCACACCAGGGCTGGGACTTTTCACTCAGTAACCTTGTGACTTCTGAGAGGGTGTTTCCCCACTAATACCAGGTGCCTTCACTAAAATTCTGGAATAGCTATTTTGGCTACTCGTTCTTCCTTTCAATGGGTTTGGTTGTACCGAGCCCAGTTCTGCACATCAGTGTTTGTGAAGTGTGAGCTCCTGCCCCTGTCAGTTCTCCAAGAGCACCCGTACTCAACATTGAACTGGGTGAGGCGCTTGACGGATGCTTGCTGGCTTGGAAATGCTTACAAGAGGGCTGTGCCAGTGTCCACTCAGATGAGGACTTATTCACACGCATCATTGACAGGCAGAACTGTCCTTCAGTCTACCTGGCAGTCACAGCAGGACAGGGAAGATTTATGTACTTGCTCCATCAATCATAGTGTCTGTCATGACAGGCCTCACATGTTTGGATATCGTTCAAAAACTATCACCATATTTCATGGAGCTGCGACAGCCGTGACTATTTCCAGCCTATCTTAGCTCCTCTATGGCTGACCCAGCACTTGCCAGTTCTCCTTTCTTACAGGGCTATCCATAAAATCAAGACTCTAATGAGAGTTCATTTGTCAGTACAGACCATCATGGGGTCAAATCTTAGAGTTGCTGCCACCATACTCTTCTAAGTTTCCCCACTGGCTACTCTCCTTTATCCAGCTGCATAGCATCGGTGTTCATTTTCATTTCTACCGTCACCCATTTCTGTCTGGCTCTGTTACCTGTGTCACCAGGCAATGCACAGGAGAGCGCTAGTATTTGTGTTGCTTTAGCCTGTTGGAGAATTTTATTGATTACCTCATCAGGTGTCAACAAATCTTACTCAACCATGAAGCCTCCTCAGATTTCACAGCTGTGCCTGGCTCTGGCACTTTGTAGGTATTCACTCCAGTCTTCATTCCTTCAAGTGTGTTTGTGTATCTTCAAGATGGCTTTCTGAATCTGTAAGGCACTCAGAAATGAGTGTTATACCATCTATTCAATGAGTAGGGTTTTGTTGAGGTTGTTTTAAGCAGAAGGTGAGCAGGATAGCAAAACAAAGTCTTGGGCTATCATCCTATGACAAATATTGGGACTGTAAAAGGAACCTCGGAGAAGGACTCTAAAGTGAACCTTTGCCTATGTCAAGGGAATGGGAATTGGTCCCAGAACTCAGCAGCTAAGGGAATATTAAAGAAAGCATTGGTAAGACACCACAGGGAAAGGTCTCACTAAATATCATTTGTTACATTAAAAAAAATGAATAACAAGGATGACAACACTACTTGATTTAGGTCTCAAGAATCCAGCCATTCTCTATGACCCACTTGTGGGTTTGTTACAAGCTCCACCCATCTGTAGAAAGGGCTTTAGCCTGGGAAAAGAATCACCACCTTTTCTAATTCCTAGAAAGTTTCTGTAATTTGGTCACGCCCGTCAGACTGACAAAACTGTTTGGTATTTACTATCCTACAGGGACAGGGCAATTTTATAAGCTCCCATTTCATCCAACTGAACATGACTTCTTCCTAGTTCACACCCTCAGATGAATCCCTAACCATGGTTTGCAGAGTGAGTCCCAGCAATCAACCACAGGAGAAAAATATACCTACTATTCTCTTGGGAGTTGCACATCTCTGAGGCACTTGAAAAAACAAACAAACAAACAAACAAAAACAAAACAAAAACAAAACCCCCCAAAATAATGCTCATGCCAAAGGTGAGTGATTATCTTCCCTACACTACTAAGACATGGTACTGTTGTGTCCCCATTTTTGGTCCCAAATGTTGAGTGACTATTCCTCACAATACATTCTATTCTACTCAGAAAGAAAGAGAGATCATGAAGAGAGGAGATGATTCCGCCCAAATCCAGTTTGTAAACTAACAAACTTATTGGAGTTACTCAGGGGCATTGTGACAAATTAACATTCTCTTTCTCCCCCAAACTCTTAACTGCCTAAGTACCCTGAAGATGCAAAGGTACTTATGGGCATCTTCACGAGGGAATGCCAATGTACTCAATCTTGTGAAGGTCTTATGCAAGTGACCACAGCTCCTATCTGTTCAAAATGGCAATCATCATTTCCACGAAGGAGGAAAGAGCCACAATAGGCTGGCAGGAAGCTGAGTCAAGGTGGCCCCAGTGATGCTGGGATCCAGGGCTGGGGCCCAAGTCCAAGCTGGGCTTTCACTACCTTGTCTTTTCAGCTAGTTGATGGAGCTTCAGTTTCCTGCCTGTGGAATGGAAACACAGTGAGGTACCAACATTCAAGACTCATGAAAGTTGGGTGCCCTCAGGAGGTCAGTAGCAGCCTCATAAGGAATCCCTTGAAGTTTCAGTGTTCTAATATCCAATCTGTTCCCCTGTCCCTCCATGGTGAGACCCAGATGTCAACATTACTTCAGGGTTATCCAAGGGCTGAACAGCCAAGACAAAACAACTCTGGCAAACCTATCCAGGCCTGCCAGAATACTCCGGGGCCCAGCTCCAGCTCTGAGCAGAGGCAGCCTTGCAAGTTTGACAGCTGAGCTGGCCTCCGTAGGAGACAGATGGATTTCTCAGGGTGTTGTGAAACCATTTGACAGTGCCCATGCCTTAGGCCTCATTACCATTGGACTGTCCGCTGCCAGCTTCCAGCCTAAAGACTAGGAGCTAGTTATAGTAGGTATAGGAACTCATGCCCACAGCAAAGTCAGCTCTACCCATATCCAGCCCAGATGTGGTCAAAGAGAAGGTTGGTCCAGTGACCAGTCCTGGTGAAGGCTTTGGTCTGCATCAGCCTAGTTCTGGGTCTGCTTCAGTCTATGCAGTAAGCTAGGGAGAACATCTTCCTAACATAGGAAGATTAGCAATATCTCAAGACATCAGGAATGTACAGCCAGGCCTTGTGGCTGCCCCTGAGGGGGAAGTGGACATCTGAACAGATGAAGTGAGAGAAGAAGTCATCATCATAGACATGCCTTCCATAAGACACACACATTCTCAAAAGTAGGAAACGATTGCTTGCTCCTCTGAGACATCAGATGAAGCACCCACAGACAGCAGAAATCTTACACAAAGCAGGCCTTATACCTTCTACAATGCTCGTGGTGAAAGGTAGGTATGTTTACATGATAAAGGAAAATTCAGTGACTACTTCTTATAGGGGCTGGAAGATCAGGCTAAACAGCTGTGGTCCCTCCAAGAAAGAACATAATCTAGGCCTTGGGGTGAGTGAGTGCTTGGGTGGGCACACACAGCTGCCCCTGTGTCTGCAAGGCAAGCAGAATCCTTTATCCACAAATGGCTCCATCCACATAGAGCCAACTCTTCTTGATTCCACTAAGAATCTCAGATCTCTACCTCTTTCAAGCTCTAAGGGCAACCAAGTCAAGCCTGCACAATGCAGGGAGAATCTCTCATCCTTTTTCTGGATCTTTTGCCCTCAAACCAGCCATTCCCAGTTCTGGAAAACCCATCTTCTAAAGTGGTCAAAGTAAACAAATGAGCCCAAGTATGAAGATCATGCTATTGAGTGAGCTGATTCAGAGGCAACAAAACAGGGTGGCTCTACGGAGTGCAGGAGCTGTAGGCCAATCAGAGAAGCTAAGGGGCACTGAATGACAAGAAGGGGGTCACACAGTCATGGGTATGGTAGAGGTGAAGGTCCTGAGCCTGGTTGTCATTGCAAGAGAAGGAGCCAACTGGCCTGGGTGGTTGGTAGGATCTGAAATACAGATTTATTTGCACCAGACTTCAGCCTCCAGAGCTACCAGTGACAAGCATCAGCCCTACTGTGTGCATAGGTCCTGGCAGTTGGAGCTTGCTGCTTTCTGGCGGTGGAGCTTCCATGACAGGTCAGGAATGGAGAACGTTGTATTGGGAAGGGGTCCCAGATGGCTTTTTGTTGTTCTTCTAAATATTTTTATTTTTGATTATTTTTATTTTATGTGTGTGAGTGTTTTGTACACATATATGCCTGCATTAGTCAGTGGTTTTAAAAATATAGTTATTTATTTTATGTATATGAGTGCACTGTCGCTGTCTTCAGACACACACCAAAAGAGGGCATCAGATCTCATTACAGATGGTTGTGAGCCACCATGTGGTTGGTGGGAATTGAACTTAGGACCTCTGGAAGAGCAGTCAGTGCTCTTAACCACTGAGCCATCTCTCCAACTTTGTCACTAGTCAGGGTTCTTTAGGGTAACAGAACTTATAGAATGAATCTCTATATGTATAGAAAGGGGATTTATTAGATTGGTCTACCAGTTGTGGTACAGCTAATCCAACAATGGCTGGCTGTGAACACAAAGTCCAGGAATGCAGTAGTTACTCAGTTACTCAGCTGGCCTTCAGTAGATGCTGGAAGCCCGAGTGTGAGCTGCAATGCTAGTGAAGGAAAAGACTTGCTTGCAAAGTGATAGCAAGGAGATAAAAAGCAAAACTTCCTTCTTCCATGTCCTTGTATAGGCATCTAACAAAAGGAATGGCCCAGATTAGAGCTGTGTTTTCCCCAATCTGTCTATCTGTATTAAAGGTGTATCTTCCCAACTCTGAAGATCCGATGTGTCTTCCTGGCTCAAATGATCTGATTTAAAGGCATGTCTTTTCCCAACTGAGAAGATCTGGATTAAAGGTGTCCTACCTCGAAGATCCAGATTAGAAGTATATCTCCCTATTTCATATTAAGCAAACATCCCTCACAGGTGTGCCCTTCATTTTTAAAGGTTTTAATTAATTAATTCCAGATGTAGTCAATGTCATAACTAAGGATAATCATCACAATGACTATGCACAAGTGCGTACCTTGTGCCCAAGAAGGCATCAAATTCCCTGGAACTGAAGTTATGGATTGTTTTGAGACACCACCTAGGTGCTGGAAGTTGAACCTGGGTCCTCAGCAAGAACGATGAGGGCTCTTAATGACAGAGTCATCTCTCCAGGCCCCCAGTTGATTTCTTGACGCCCCTGGGAACGGAGGTGGCTAGCAATGAGAACTTCAGGCCCAGAACAGGGAGCTTGGATGTGCTAAGTGTCCAATGCTAGAGACTCCCTGACAGGCAGGCAGGACGTGGAAAATGTCTCTGCTGTTCTTAGGATGAATTAGACCAAGGCTGGTGTACTGGCTAATTTTGTGTCAACTTGACACAGCTGGAGTTATCACAGAGAAAGGAGCTTCAGTTGGGGAAATGTCTCCATGAGATCTAGCTGCAGGGCATTTTCTCAATTAGTGACCAAGAGGGGAGGACCCCTTGTGGTGGGACCATCTCTGGGCTGGTAGTCTTGGGTTCTATAAGAGAGCAGGCTGAGCAAGCCAGTAAAGAACATCCCTCCATGGCTTCTGCATCAGCTCCTGCTCCCTGACCCGCTTGAGTTCCAGTCCTGCATCCTTTGGTGATCAACAGCAGTATGGAAATGTAAGCCAAATAAACCCTTTCCTTCCCAACTTGCTTCTTGGTCATGACATTTGTGCAGGAATAGAAACCCTGACTAAGACAGCTGGGGTTTCCCACACAGGGACTATCTGTTCCCAGGGAAGCCCCTTTCTTGGCAGGGCACAACTACACCCTGTTCTCTGCTCCCATCAAGCCAGTTGCCCTAACACCTGTTCCTGGACCTTGCACCCAGCCATTCAGACACACCCTCTTGTGTGGGCCTATAGCAGTTCTGTCTCACTGTCCCTGCCCCACATCCCTGTTTCCTGCCCAGCTCTTCTTTCTCCCAGAGCTCCACCTTAGGTCCCTCCCTATCCTTGAACAGTGCCCATCCTCTGACTTCAACAGTCCCGTGCCAGCTCTTTTGTTCTTTCTGCCTCCTACTCCAGGGTCCCCATTCCTAGTGCCAGGTCAGAACCAGGACACTGCTGTCCTGCCTGCTGGTCTCCAGCCTAGCCTGGAGCAATGCTCTGCAGCTGCAGCAGTGACACTAGTCACTGAGCAGACTAGAGGCATCTCTACTTCTGTACCTGAAGCTAGGCCAGCCCCGTGATGTCCAGCAACCCCAGCGCAACAGTGGCTCAATGTCTGTGGGTCCTGAGAAAACTTCAGGTCTAGCCAAAATAACCAGAAAGCTGCCATCTTATAGGGTCTGTGCTAGCTAGTTTTATGTCAACTCGACACAAGCCAGAGTCATTGAAAGGGAGGGAACCCAACTGAGAAGATACCTCTAGAAGATTAGACTGTAGAGCATTTCTTAATTAGTGATTGGTGGGGGAGGGCCCAGCCCATTACAGGCGGTGTCCTCCCTGGGCTGAAGTCTTGGGTTCGTAAGAAAGAAGGCTGAAAAAGCCATGAGGAGCAAACCAACAAGCAGCACCCCTCCATGGCCTCTGCATCAGCTCCTGCCTCGAGGTTCCAGCGCTGTTTGACTTCCTGTCCTGACTTTCTTCAGTGGCAGACCACGAAGTGGAAGTGGAAGCTGAATAAATGCTCTCCTCCACACCTTGCTTTGGTCATGATGTTTCATCACAGTGCTAATAACACTAAGTAGGAAAGACTGCTTCATGGCCCTTCCCCCCCCACCCCTCCCCCACCCCCGTGACCACTCTGTCCATGGTGGCAGAGAGGAAGAAGCAGGGTAGGAGGGAGACGGTGGCTCCATTGTCCTGTTTGCTTAACGTTCTGTAGGAGAAACTGCTCGTGAACTTGAGAAATTCTCCCGAGTGATTAGGGGCCTCAAGCCTAGAGAAGCTCAAAGCTCCTGCCTATAGTTGACAAGTTGCCCCTCAGGAGTCAGCGCAGGTCTTGCAGGAAGCAGGGAGTGTCTGCTAGGCTTGGTCTTCAAAGGAAAGAACTGCTGGTGCCCATCATGCCCAGGCCAGGCCCAGTGCCACCAGCTAGCTCCACATCCCAAGTCACCAGAATGGCCCCATTTCAGTCCTTTCCACTTTCACACTCAGCCGGCCTCACCTCTAAAAACTACTGAGGACAGTCCCAGAAAGCCTTTACTGTAGTCCACAGCAGAGATACTGCCAACAAATTAAGAAAAACAAGACATAGCTAAACACTGCTCCCCCAAACCTAAAACAAACAAACATAGACCACAGCACTTCATAGACACAGAAAACGTTTGGCTAAGTATAGGTAAGTTGGACCCAGGCTTGTAGAAGAATGACACTGCCTCACAAACAGAATTTATCTTGAGCTCTTATTTAAAAATCAGTGTAGCGGCTGGAGAAATGGTTTATTCAGTAAAGAGCTTGCAGCACAAGGATGCGACTGAGTTTAATTTCCTAGAATCCCTGTAGAAAAGATGTGTGTGGTGACATCCACTTGTAGCCCTTGTAGTGCGGGAGTGTTGACGGGGGTCGGGGGGATCCTTGGGGCTTGCTGGCCAGTTAGAGTAGCCAAACCAGTGATCCCCAGACCAATGAGAGACTCTACCTTTAAAAAAAAAAAAAAAAAGATGGGGCTAGAGGAATGGTTTAGTGGTTAAGAGCACTGACTGCTCTTCTAGAGGTCCTGAGTTCAATTCCCAGCAACCACATGGTGGCTTACAACCATCTGCAATGGGATCTGATGCCCTAGGGCTTCTGGTGTGTCTGAAGACAGCAACAGTGTACTCATATACATACAATACATAAATAAATCTTTAAAAAAGATTAAAACATAAGATGGATGGCACCTAAGGTTTGGCTCTCACATGCATGTGCACACACACACACACACACACACACACCAATATGATCTACCATATCAACAGACTAGAGATATCTGTGGTCCTCTTGATAAAATGCAACATTCATGCATGAAACCCTCAGCAAAAGAAACCTCTTTCATGGAATAGAAGGCCTGGGCAGAGCTGCAGAGCTCACTTCCTTCTCAGTCACATCCAGGTTGAATGCTTCCTGTCACTTTGGGGACAAAGCAGGAAAAGCCACTCTTCACACTCCGGCTCAGCTACACTAAAGGAGCCCCGGTGACTCTGAGATAAGAGAGGACTGAACAGACTTACTTGTGAAGGACACCATCATCTGGGAAACCAGCCTGCAGAAAACCCCAAGGTGGGCTGCGGTGCGGCTCACTGACAGTGCATACCTAATGTGCTCAAGGGCTCAGTTAGTGTCTTGGCATTGCAGATCCCAAGGGTCAAACTGATGAGTATTCAAAAACTTCATGCATTTGTTCAGCGTATCCTATTCATCCATCATTATCTCCCTCCAACTCTCCCTCGTACCTACCATTTGCCTCTGTCCCAACTTCATGTCCCAGTCAAAATCTAACAGGAACAGGGGAGGGTTCCCCTGTCTGAGGTCCCNCCCCTGCCATAAGAACTGTGGACAGAGGGAGGCTGCTGAGGCAGGGTGAGTCACTCTACTTGGAAGATGAGACTGCTAATAAGTCTCTGATACGTCAGTGGATAGTCCCACACCCATGAACATACGGGCAGCACTAACTGGACTGGGGTTATCAGTAACAAACAAAAAAACCCAGTGTATTTCTATTATAAGGCCTCAAGATACATGAAAGCCAGTCACATCTCTGTGCATTCATCCCTCCGTCTTCAAGCTTCGCGTTGGTAGATTCATCCATTTGCAGATGGAATATGGTTTAAAATTTGTGTCTGTACTAAACACGTACAGACTTCACAATAAGTACTACACGCAGGGCTGCCGAGACGCCTCAGAGAATGAAAGTACTTGCTGTGTAAGCTGGATGTCCTGAGTTTCACCCCTAGAACTCACAGTAGATGGAGAGAACAGACTCTCCTGGCCTCTACACACATGCTGTAGTACACATGCCTGCTCTTACACACACACACACACACACACACACACACACACACACACCATGAAATAAAACTTTTCTTTTCTTTTCTTTTCTTTTCTTTTCTTTTCTTTTCTTTTCTTTTCTTTTCTTTTCAAGAGAAGGTCTCACTATATAGTCTTTGCTAAGATGGAACTCACCATGTAGATCAGGCTGGCCTTGAAGTCACAGAGAACTGCCTGCTTCTCCCTCTCAATACTGGGATTAAAGCTGTGCCCCACCATAGCTACCCTACTGAAATTCTTTAAAAAGAATAATGTGTGTAAGTGAGAATTTCATCAAATCCATCCTTAGTATTTACCGAACTGAGCATTTTTCCCTGTTGATGTCCAGCTTGTAAACTGCTTGGAATTCAACTATCTCTGCACCCTGAGCTTCTAACCTCCTGGGCCAAGATTTTCCCTTTTTGAATTCAATTGACTAATAGTCCATCTTTGCATGGGAAGAGGCTGCAATTTCCTTCTCTAAATCAGTTTTGATCTTCTGGCCAAGGCCATTTTACTCATAAAATGCATTGGGCAATATCTAGTCTTCTCCTTATCAGAAAAGTTTACACTTCTCAATAACTACTGTAACTCTTTGAAAGGTTTACCCAGAAGGCCCTGATTCAGAAGATATCACCAAACATCTATGATTGATTGCTTAGTTTTCCTTATGATTCTTGAAACTTTTTTTTTTTTTTTACATTAATTGTGTTTGTAAAACCCAAACTCTGGTTCTCTGGAAGAGCAGAAAGTGCTCTTAACTACTGAGCCATCTCTCCAGCCCCCAACTGTTGCTTTGAAAGTTTCTTTTCAGTTCTTGGTGGTTGGAGATATCTGTGTGAGTCATGGGAACAGCCCTGAGAAGAGAGTTCAGCTGCTGCTGGCCTCACTGTTCCTGATGTGAGCACACTGTCCCAGGCTGTCACCAGGAGGAAGGGGTTGCATGTGTCTATAGCCCTGATACCAGCCAAATACTTACGGCTGGCTGGCAGAGTGTTAGTCACTTCTAGTATATTTCATTGCAGGAAAAAAGGGTCTCAGCAAAATTATAGTTTTGGGGGGAATATTATAGTGGTCCCAGGAGGCCTAGAATCTGGACATTTTAGAATAAAATTATAATATACATTTACAAAATACATTTTATTTATTTTCTTTATGGCATGTAGCATTTTGTAAAACAACTTGGTCCACCTTCTTACTTGAAAATGTTATCTCCTTCATCTATCAAAAGCTGGCAGAACTGATTTATCTATCTGCCACAATGAGTTGCTGATTTTTGTCTCAATATGTGGGATTGCTGAGCTTATCTCTCACCGTTTATTCCCCAAGTTTCTTCCCATTTCACCTTGCCTGCTTCCCTTTCTGTGTCCTCCACACAGAATTCAACGCAAGAATTTCTTGATCATCTTCAGGGACACTTGCCTGTGAAGAATTGTTCCTCTAATGCCGCCAGCAGAGAGGAGGCATGTTCTGTCTCTCAAGAAGGGTGATCTGTGAGCTCTGTGATGGTGAGGGCTATGGAACATGTGACCTTGTATGGTGTGTGCATGTATGTATACTTCTACATAGTATATATGTGTATGGACCTGCGTGCCCACGTGTATGAGAAGTTTATATAGATGTGTGTGCTGTGCATGTGTGTGTTGTATACACATGTGTGTGCTATGTGTATATGTGCATACCTATGTGTAGTGTGCATATATGTGGCACGTGTATGTGTTTGTATATCTGTGAAGAGTGGAGAGTTACTCCTAGCCCCAGTTGTGCAGGTTTGAGTAGGACATGTCAGATGGCTTCCTCCTCTGGGGTCCACTTGGAACCAGAGCTGTACGGCTGCCTTGGGGAAGCCCCACCCATGCCTGGGCACCTGGCTATATCCAGCACAGCTCCTCTGTCCTGTGAGTGCCTCTGTTGTAGCCCCCATTCATGCGAGACCATGTTAGTCTGTGTGTACATCTTCTGATAGTTGCACTCTTCTGAACTGCAGTGGCCTCCTGAGTGCCTCTAGGCCCAGTGGCATAAGGGGTCACTTCCCACCTGCTACATCTGATGAAATATGAATGTTGGAGGATTCATCCCAGCTGTCCCCAAAGCAGCCACCAGCCTCCAGACTGCCAAGAGCAGAGGGACCTCTAGTCATGGATGCCACAAATGTCTGTCTGTCAGTCTCCTTGTTGGTCCAAATTCCTGCTAGATTTTAACAAAAGATGGCAAGCCCCAATTTTAACAGTCTTGGTCAGAGCTGTACTATTCTGTCTCGGGGGCATCTGAGTGGGAAGTTTCAAGGGAAAGCCTGCAGCAGGGGCAGCTAGCCAGGTGTTTTAAATGGAAATCATTTGCTAAGTAACGATGAGATTAAAGAAAAGAAAACAGCATACCACCTCCATTCTCTAAAGTGGCGTTTTATAAATCTTCCTATTTTTCCCTGCTTCATTAAAGTCAGGCTTAGAAGATAGCAAACAAGTGCAGGATTAACAGGATGGAACTGACCGCTCAGTATGAAAGCACTCTAACGCCCAAAGCACAGGAACAAAGGATCAATGCTGAATGATCCACTGTGGACATTAGCAAGCTGGGTTTTGGTAGCCTCCTCTTCCAAGGGCATAAGCTCGGTGAAGACTTAGTCACAGACATTTCATAGGAAAGGCAGAAAGGCAGAACACAGCTGAGGATAACTGTCCTCCTGCAGAGCTGGAGAGGCCAACCAGTCTCCACTTTAGCCTAGGTCAGTCTCCCGTACTCAAAGGCTACTTGGGGCTGCCAGGGAGGCGCAGAGCCAGGGCTTCTAAGGACTGGGACTTGGAAGGCTTCAGCAGGCCTGCTGGTCTCAACTCCAACTCCTGGACAGTTCCACCTTTGCCCATTGCAAAGCCTTCTCTTTCTGTAGGAGGGTCCTCAGTGCCCACTCCTGTTGGGCTGGTGTTCCTACTCAATCCTGAGTCTGGCCCTGAGGGGATGAGTGTGAACACAAACACTGTTTTTGTGTACACACAAGCATGCATCTGTAGTATATACCACATGCACAAACGTACACACATGTACACAGCACTCATCCTGCCTCCAGCTTTCTTTTATTTTGCTACCTACCCTCCCCCATCCTGGAGACCCCTTGCAGGACTGCACAGATGGGGTTTCTATACTGCCCAGGTTCAGGGATCCTGGCTGGCATAGAAACCCCCGCGCACTGCTACCCACTCACCCTGTGACCCACTTCAGAAGCTGTTTTTCTGGGCAGCTGTAATTAACTGAGCTTTTGGGGTGAGGCCAGCTCAGTGACAGGCTGCCTGGCACCTTTGGGTGCTCAGCAATAGGGCAAGATGCGGAAACCAGTAGTAGACCAGGGTGGGTAGGTTGTGGTGGAGAGGAGTGTTCAGGTAGAGAGGGTCTTAGAGTGCCCAGAGAAGCCTGGTGGGGATATGCCCACCCCCCTTGAGCCTCAGGCAAGATGGCTCCCTGGGAGGTGAAGGTCAGGCCACATTCCTTGCAGAAGCTGGAATTCTGACATCAGATTTTCCATGCTCGCCTGTGGGGGAGGAGCCGGCTTTGAGCCAGAAGTCCAGGAGTGGTGGATGGGGGAGGGGCAGAGCAGCTGAGGCTGTCTCCAGCTCTGTAGGCCCAAGGTCCAAGGAAGGGAAGGTTTTTGGCCTACCCACCACCTTCAGGGTCCGTGCTGCCCGGCTCTTTTCCCTGGAGCATCCTTAGCAACAGCAACTTTCTCATCCCAGCCGGACCTTGCTGAGTCACAAGGGGGCTGGGTTAGAGAAAGCTAAAAATAGCTAGCGGCTAGCTGGGCCAGCACTGGAAGTTATAATTAGGAGTGGATAGAGCCATCCTCCTGGGCTGGTCTCACTGTTCAGAGCTGCTGGAGAATCAGGGGTTCATTGAGGGGCTGTGGGACTCTAGTATCTCACCTTGCTGCTCAGGTTGGGGGTTCTTTGGCCTGACCTCTATCCTGATGCACCCTGGTAACTGTGGTGGGGCTGTTCCTGTTGATTCTGACCTCTCTTTGGTCAAGGAGACCCTTCAGACCTTTGGCTCTGACCCCAACAATTCACCAACATCTGTGGGGTCTTTTTCTGGACACAAGAAACCTCTCGCTTCTAGGATTCTTTTGTTGGGCAGGAGGAAGCAAGGCAAAAACAGAATATGGGATCCTTGTTCAAAAATGACTTAAGAATTTGAAGACAAGCCTGGAACCTGAGGGCAGTGCCAGGAAGCCAGCCTACATCCTTCTCCTGACAGCATCTGGCCTGCAGGGGAATGCAGGGCACCTGGTATAGTCGGGGAACACCTGAATCTATAACCCATTTCCACAGGCAAAGCAGCCAAGGACAGCAGCCCCTCCCCCACACCACCCCATCATCACACACATCAGCTTCAGACAAAGGACACCCCCACCTCCAGACTCAGCCCCGGAAGCCACACTGGACAGGGCTTGAACCCTCAGCCAATCCTTAACATTAGCTTCTGAGGTCATGAGCAGTGTGCTGTCCTCAGACTGACCCACCCCAGGCCACTTGCCTATCCTGAAACAGTGGCACTTTTGTAACCAGAGGCTGGAGAACCAAACAAGCCCAGTCTCTGCTGAGCCTTCACAGCCCCCAGCTCCAGCAGGGACCCTATAAGACAGGCTCTTGCAGGCAAGCCTGTCCCCCAACACAGGCACAGTGAGGGGTGAGCAGTTCAGCTGGAAACAGCTTTCTGGCTATAAAAAGATACTTTTCTCTGTAAACAATAGTTTTTAAAAAAAAGTAAGAAATGTCCTATACCAGAGCACCCCCCCCCCAAAAAAAATGGGGAGGCCCTGTCTGCATGTATGCAGGGATATGGAGGGGATGGTCTGTGTCGCCAAGCCGTCAGGAACACTTTGTGTGCTGTTCTGTTTGTACTCTGCCAGTGTTCGTGGCCATATCTGATAGTTGGACTTGACTCATAGCTGTCAGGAGACATGCTATGTCAGTAGACATGGGTCTGGATTTTTGTCTCTGTTTTCTTTTTCTCATCGTTGGGACTTCAACCCGGGGCCTTGCCCATGGTACACAAACATTTTCCACTGAACGCCATCCACAGGCTGGCTCCATCTCTGCTCACTTCCTGAGTATTCTCAGATAACCTTCCCAAGAAGACCTGGGTGTGTTGAGACTTTCGCTTGTTTGCTTGTTTGTTTCCGAGACAGGGTTTCTCTATGCTGTCCTGGAACTCACTCTGTAGACCAGCATCTTGTTAAGACTTTGAAACTCCTGGGGTCCTTTTCCAGCTCCTTCCTGGTAGAAGACAGTGATGGGCTGACGTGCAGACGAACTCCTGACTCTGGTGCCTGCCTCCCGCCTCTTCCACTCATTCAAGTCTCTCCTGTAAAACAGCCAGGAGTTTTGTTTTTGTTTTGCTTTTTTTCCCCCAGGGTGGTAGGATGCACCTGGAGATACGTGCATCCCATTGACACTGGACAGGTCTTTCTCACTTTGGATAACCATCTCACCTCTGACCTCTGCACTCGGTGGTTCAGACATAGCCTCCAGGCCTATTCCCTGGAGGTGATCTTGATGAAGGGCATTATCATAGAATATCTTCCCTCCATTTAGGGCAGAGGTCAGGCAGGGTGTCTGGCCCTCCTGTGCTTCTGCAGTCTTCAAACACTCTCCAGGATCTGGGAAGTAGTCCTTCCCTGGGGGCTAGTTTCAGATCTTCTCTGCTGCTAAAGATCTGTTGTCACAAGACAGTGTGAAGAAACCCTGAAGCACAGAACTTGGACCATGAGGACATTCTGGGTAGAGATGTCCGCAGATTGAAGAACTCCATGACCATGAAATCTTCATGTGATAACTTCCATGGTAGAATATATATTCAGGCTACCTGAATTCATGTTCCTTCCTGGGCCATAGTCACTCAAACTCTTTTTCTTTTCTTTTCTTTTCTTTTCTTTTCTTTTCTTTTTTCTTTTTTCTTTTTTCTTTCTTTCTTCCTTTCTTTTCTTCTTTCTTTCTTTCTTTTTTTTTTGAGACAGGGTTTCTCTGTATAGCCCTGGCTGTCCTGGAACTCACTTTGTAGACCAGGTTGGCCGCAAATTCAGAAATCCACCTGCCTCTGCTTCCCGAGTGCTGGGATTAAAGGCCTGCGCCACCATGCCCGGCTTAAACTCTTATTCTTTTTGGCACAAGTTTGTATCAAACACTGCCCTGCTTGGCTTCAGCACTCTGGTTCCTCAGGAAGCCCCAAGGGAAACAGGAACTCCTCCCAGACTGAGATATGTCCCCAGAATTCCACTGGGTGGGTAGGTAAGTGAGGGATTACAGGGCCATAGCAAATGCTAACATGGACATCTCCTGAGAAGGATTGCCAGGAAACCTGCTGATGATAAACGCTATCCAGAGAGACTCCTACTTAAGGGGTGAGTACCCCTGAGAAGCACAGTCCCATACCCGTGGCCACTAAGTCAATACTGGGAATCTGGTAGCTAAGGTTGGGAGTCTCTGGGTATCTTTGTGTGTAAGGGAACACCTTTTCTGCACCCCATAAATGCCCATAGCATGACCCTGTCCTCCACCTGAGCCAGACATAGGATCACATGGTTTCTTTGCTGGTACCCATTAGAACATTCTAGATGCCCTTGAACTCTGCCTCGTCTGAAAAAACAAAACAAAACAAAAAAAACAACCAAAAAATAGATCTACACTTGTCAACTTCTTATGAACAGTCACTGTGGGCTAAAGCTATCTGCCTTTGGGATGCTGGGGTCCCCAGTGTCTTCATGTCATCTGTAAACTCAGTATTCACATCATGCAGCTGTAGAGAAGGGGGCTGACTGTGGAGCTTTCCCGTTAAGCGGAGTCACCTGGGGGAAACGAGCACCTGCCAGGTGGTAGCCTAGAGGGAGAACATCTGTGGACGACTGGTGACCCTGAGCCAGAACCTGAGCTGCCTGGAAACCCTTCAACCCCGACAACAAGTCCATCAGTCCCTTCAGTCACCCAGCTGCCACCGTGGAGTTATCACTGAAAGACTGACGGGGAAACTGAGGCAGTTGTGGGACACAATGCCGTTGAGCAGTGACTGCTAAGTATCTCTCACCAGGAAAAGATGGGCTTTCCTAGGGCAGATGACACCTGTAAGGAGACCTGACACATTCAGGCCCCCAGGGGAACTCTGGCTGGAGGCAAAGAGCTGGCCGAGAGAACTTTGGAGAGGCAAGTCAGCAAAAATGGACAGAGCAGAAACACTGTAGGGCTGGGGAGGCCTGGGGAGCGCCGCGTGCAAATTGCATAGGACCGTCTTTGGAGTGAGTGGCTACATATAGGGGAAATAGAACTGCTATGGACCCCAACCCAGGGTTTGTCACCCCACCCCTAACCCCCTACCTCCAGAAGGAGGCCTACAGAAAGCCCCATCAGACAGTTATTAGATTCATGGGTTTCTGAAACCAGGAGGTGGGATACCTCAGAAGCAACCACCTCTCTGGCCATGAGCAAAGCTAGTTCTATGACATAATGTCACAGGGTCCAAGTTTTATTGTGGGTACTGTTAATTTGTGCCTAGCCTATGTGTCCAATGGCATTGGGACCAGATTATGAACCATGCAGATAAAGAGGTAGGGGCATAGAGAATGATAGAGGTTGATTCCCAGGCTGAGAAGACCATTTCTGAGACAACTCAAGTGGACACTATGCCCTGGTGGCTAATGATCCTCTCAGCCTGTGGGGTGTCAGGGGTGGAATACAAGCTCAAGAACAGGCACAACTTGGGGTAGTTGCAGGCCTGAGTGGTGGGCTGGGTAGGTACCATGTATGGCTGGGTCCTGTAGACACTTCCTGGCCAGAGCCCAAGAAAGCTTGCAGCACCTCTCCCAGCTCTGGTGGCTAGATCTCTGGGAACAGGCAGTCAGGCCACAGCTCCACCCAGGCCTGGGATTCAGCCAGTGCTAACTGAACGGAGTGTGCATGTACTCTACCGCCTCTTGGACAAGGGTTCTGACTTAATGACAGCCCCTGTCCTTGGGATGGCACTCTGATTCCCAGCTCAATCTCCAGTGTGGGGAGAGGAAGGGGACTGGTGGCTTAAGCAGGGGGCCATAGGGTGGGAGACAGTTGGTCCCAAAGAGGGCTATTTCATAATCTTAAATTCTGCCTCTTCAATCCAGTTAGTGGTCCCCTAGTAGGCCCCAGATAGGAGGGAAAGAAATGCTAGAAAGGCACCCACGAGTTTCCTGGGATTCTGATAACCAGACTCTGCTCTGAGCTAGAGATAGAGAACCGGCAGGAAGGAGCCACGCAGGAGCAGCTGGGCCAGCTCTGAGCCCCAGCGTGCAGCAGGGCCAGGGTGAGCCCCTGCCAGACACGCCCACCATGGCCTTTGCTGCCTCCCTGCAACATGAATTACGGAAACTTGGCACTGATGTTGGCCAGGATCCTTGGCCTTGCCCGGTGCCAGGTGGAGCTGGTTGAGTCCTGGAGACCCGGCTCTGGCCAAGCGCTGATCCAGCTGCGGGGCCCGCTGGCAAAGCTCTTTGTCCCATCACTCCAGGAAATGGAAAAGTGCCTGCAGCTTTTCATTTTACAGCTGCTTTTACTTTATAAGTCTCTGCTTAAAATAGCTCTGAGTGGGGCCTCTGGTTTACCTTTCCTGAGGTTAAAAGCAGTCGGCTCTGTGGCTCTGCACTGTCAGGAGCCTGAGGGAGAGGCTGGAGGAGGAAAGGTTGGCCGGAAAGTGTTTCTTCTTTTTATATAACTCTGGGCTGCGATGCTTATGTTCTGAAAATGAAGTAAATACTCTATTCGTTCTTGAAACTTACTTTATTCTATGCAGACTAGAAGTGTCATCCATGAGTTAAATGCGGCAAAAAAAAAAAAAAAAAAAAAAAAAACACCCTGACATCTCCTCAGCACCCACAAAATGCCATAGGGGCTGGATCCAGAAACTGGATGGACGACTTCCACTCAAACCTGTCTTATTTTAATCTCAAGGGATGGCATGATTATGGTGCATTACCTTATAGATGGGGAAACGGAGGCTGGGAGATTCAGTGGTTGATCCGAAGTCATGCTACTATCGAAGGAGAGTGTCAAGGAACAATGCCTAAAGGCCCTGCCCAAGCCAGCCTGGCCAGAACAGTCCATTGTGGAGATGGTGGAAGCCCTTGCTGACTCAGAGGCTACTGCTAAGCTTTCAGATCACCCTGGATGAGAGGGCCCTAAGAGTAGAGACCCACATGCCCGGAAGGGATCCGTTTCCTAAACTCTTTCCTGGCCACATTCTGGGAACTCTGGCTTCCTGTTCAGAGAATTCAGTGGAACAGACAGAACATGGGGGTAGGAGGAGCAAGAGGTGCCCTGGTGCCCCACACCAAGCTGCACCCTGACCTGGCAAGGTTGGAGGAGGGATGGGCTGGTTTCCATCACTAAGCATTCGCCCATAACAAGTTGCTGGTGGGCACCAAGGAGCTTCCGCAGACACCCGGAGGGAAGTTGATATCCAGGGCCTGAATCAGATCACACCGTGGCCAGAATTCCATGACCATGAGAGCAGCAGGGCCCTATCTATACAGTTACCCTCCATACAGAGCTCACAAGACTTACACTCTGGTCCTTGAGGGATTCCTGTAGTTCCCCAAGGCTCACAGAGGGAACTCTTAAATTCTAATCTAAGACTTGCTTTGACAGCCGAGAGGAAGAAGCATGGCACAGTACTGCTTAGGGATGAAGAGTTTATGACAGGAATCAGGCCTAGGCAGGCGGCTCATCAGCTTCACATTGGAGGCAGGGGGTAGAGGAACTTGGTGTAGCCAGGTGGGAATTGGAATGCCATTCTGCTGACGGTTGCCATACAAGCTCTAGACTGAGGGGCAGTAGAGAAAGCCTGTCCTTTCTAGTAAGCACTGGCTGGATTCAAGGTCTGGGTGGAGCTGTTGCCAGGCTGCCTGATGGCTGACATCTAGCCACCAGGGCTGGGGGGGAGAGGGGACTGTGCTGTAAGCTCACCTAGTAGGACCCAGCCACACATGGTACCTGCCCTGCCCACTGCTCAGGCTTACAGATGCCCCAAGATGAGCCTGCATCTGAGTTCTCTTCCCCTGTCCTAAAGCTCCCAGGTCATACCACTGACCACATGTCCAGAGCCATGTCTCCTGAGCTCAGCTGCATGGCCAACTGTGCAAGGTACTACGGACCCCACAGTGTCTGCTTGCTGTATCTGAGATATCTCTGTCTCCCCGCCCCCACCCCTGTGATCTCTCCATTTCCTCTGTCTCCTTTGTCCCAGGGGCTGGAACTGTGTTTTCACTAGCCCACCTAACTGCAGCAGCTTCGCAGCCTGGGTCCCACTGAGCCTGGATCTGCTAGGCAGGAGAGAAAGGTTGCATGGTCCACCTAGGGAATTCTTAGAAGCTACTTCCCACAACCCAGCACATAGAGCTTGCTACTGGCCACGTGGAGGAGGGTTATAACGCCTGGTGGTAGGACCTTGCAGTTTCCATAGCCATCAGGATTGGTTTCAAAGACCCCTGAGGATCAGGATAGGAGCTCAGCCAGTGAGTTCCAGGGAAGGGTAGAGCAGTGCAAATCTGTATCACCTGAGGACCTGGATGCTGGAGAGCACTGCAAATCTGTATCACATGAGAACCTGGATGCTGGAGAGCACTGCAAATCTGTATCACATGAGGACCTGGATGCTGGAGAGCACTGCAAATCTGTATCACATGAGGACCAGGATGCTGGAAAAGGATGCTTGGGCATGAGCTTGAGCCCCACCAGGATTAGGCAGGGACTAGTTGTAAGTCCAAATGGACAAATCCTGTGGCCCACGCCACCAAACCACTGCCCTCAGCACAAGTCCTGAAGCTCACACTGCTATGTTAACGTTTTGGCCACACCTGGCACTGTGTGGCTTTCACCTAGAAGGATCTGTAGAGAAATGAATGTAAGCCAGTTCTCGGAGCTGTCCAATAGCTGTCTTATGAAGGGCTAACGTGATTCTTTCTTGAGAGAAAGGCCTTCAAGGCTGGGGACATACTTAACAAGAGAATCTCACACTTCAGGTGGCACCTGAGTGACTAACCTGAGGGAAGAGGGTGCCCCTTCCAGCCACAGAGCTATCTGTCACTATTTTACTTCAGGACAGATAGTGGAGCCCGGGTGACTCAGGACTGGTTCATTGTTCATCTTGTACAGATATGAGGCAGTCAGTGGGCAATAGGTGGGAGGGTGTCCCCTCCCTGCCTTCCCTTGGCAGGCCATTCCTCAAGTTGGGGAATTCCACAATGCTGGCCTCTCCTCTCTGTTCTACCTGTCTTGCCCTATATCCTCTACTGAGGCCCCTTGAGGTTCAACCCAGGTTCACTTTTCTACTAACTTCCAGAAGGATTTAGCACAGAGAAGGGGTTGTGGAGAAAGGGGCTGTGTAAGTCTTCCCTGTTCTCCCTGGGCTGGGCTTTCCTGACCACAACCCCTCTTGTAGATATATAGCTATCGAGGGCTTTTGTGGGGTAGCCCTCTTCTCTCTCCTTGCGGATGTTGGTTCATACACTGAGTCTTCACTTGCCCTCAGGTTGAACAACTGTCCCTGCTTGGGTGGCAGTCCCTTTGGTAAACACCCTGTTCTATCAACTGGCTGGCATATTCACTCTACCCATGGCTTCTCTCTGACTCAAATTCTATGCTTATGAAGATTTTTTTTTCCCTGGTCTGATGAATATTTCACATCAGAGTTAATCAGCAGCAGCAGCAGCAGCAGCAGCAGCAGCAGCAGCAGCAGCAGCCTTTGCTTTTGGCACTAAAGAATTTCATTGCTCCTCAGTTGGCAGCTTCTATACCCTAGTCCTGGTGTCCTTCGCAAAGAAAGCTTCACAAAGTCATATCACCACTTTGATGTATGGTCAAAGCCTGTCCTTGGGCTC
Source organism: Mus pahari (assembly GCF_900095145.1). Classification (NCBI taxonomy): domain Eukaryota; kingdom Metazoa; phylum Chordata; class Mammalia; order Rodentia; family Muridae; genus Mus; species Mus pahari. The sequence continues at coordinate 108,741,313 of NC_034590.1, forward strand.
TAGCTTGCATGAGCTGATGTGCAATCCCATTCCATGGAGAATGTTGCCCTTTGGGCTGGCTCTTTGAGGAATTGGAGAAGCTGGGCATACTTTGAGCACCTGGCCTGGCTGTAAATTTTAGTCTGGGTGCTGATTGTCAGGTACTGTTATTCACACTGAAGCTTCTGAGCTGGGCCCAATCAGGTAAGTCCAAGAAACGGTGACCATGTAGCAACCCAGATTTGGAGAGGAGACACATAGGTCTCCGTCTCTCTCTTATTTTATTTATATATTTTAATTTTTCAAGACAGGGTAGTTCTGGCTGTCCTGGGACTTGCTCTGTAGACCAGGCTGGTCTCAGACTCAGACATCCTCCTTCTTCTGCCTCCCAAGTGTTGGGATTAGTTATTTTTCTTGTTGTAGTGGCAAAACACGTGCCAAAATAAACTTAAAGAAGGAGGATTTGTTCTGGCTCACTGTTTGAAGGCGCAGTCCATCATGGTGGGATTTGTTCTGGCTCACAGTTTGAAGGCATAGTCCATCAATGGTGGGAAAGGCATGGCATCAGAAGCTAGCTGGTCACATTGCACAGGCAGTCAGGAAGCAGAGAGAGATGATGGCAGCTTTCATTTGCCTTCTCCTTTGTATTTAGTCTATGATCCCAGACCATAGAATTGTGCCACCTACATTCAGGGCTGGTTTCCCATCTTGATTAGCTTAATCAAGAAACTCCTCCACAGACACACCCAGAGGTTTGTTTCCTTGGTGATTCTGTATCCTGTCAAGTTGGAATCAGCCTTAACCATCACATTCCTGCCTGTCTTCTCTCTAAGTAGTGTTTTCTTTCTTGGGTTGCTGTAGATCTTGCTTCTCTCTCTCTCTCTCTCTCTCTCTCTCTCTCTCTCTCTCTCTCTCTCTCTC
>NC_034590.1:108742241-108744474 GCF_900095145.1 Mus pahari
TCTCTCTCTCTCTCTCTCTCTCTCTCTCTCTCTCTCTCTCTCTCTCCATCCATCCCTCCCTCTCTCTCATTTAGTCTTTTCATTTCTTTTCAGACAGTGCCCTCCTGGTTGTGGGAAGTGGGCAGAATCATGGAAGACTATCTTCTCCATAGCCCCCTGGAACATGGACATAGTCATGTACAGCCTGGAGCAAGCAAGGGAGAAGCCAGCAAAAAGGAGGGAGAAGATACTGGAGAGAGAGACTATCAGACAAGCATCCCATGTCTGGAAGGGTTTAAGAAGCTTGAGTGGGCTGAGCAAAGAGTGTCTACCCCTCCTTCCATTCCACACAAAAGGGATGGGAAGCCATGTCCCTGCCCTTCCCAGATCAGCAGACCTGAGCCCTGTGGATATTTCCAATGCCCCAGGAAGCCAGTATCTCTGCCAAGGAGGATCCCAAAGCTTTGGAGACCTGGGAATGGTCACCTGAACCATTCTTTGTGCTCCATAGCTCAGAGAAAGAACTGGGCCTGGGGAGCTTTGCTGGTGGAACCCTAGCGTAGCACCATGGATTGTTCTCTAAACCCCATGTGTGTTTAGAAGCAGAGCAAACTGTGTAATCCTGCAGGCTCCTGATCTGAGCTCTGATCAGGCTCTGGGCTGCCTACATCTAATGACACCTCTTCTGATCTGCCTACCTTTGTCCTGAACTGTCCACATGTGGCTTCTTTCTGCTGTTCTTGCCAATGTGATGTTAGCCTAAGGTGTTCAAATAAAGAAGGGCCCAGGTTCCCTGGGGCTTATAAGGCCAGGTGCAGAGAAAGAAAATGGAGAATCTCAAGGCCTGGAAGACCTCAGAGAAGCCCTTTTGTGAAGGGAGACCTCAGAGAAGGGAAAGTTCAGAGAAGCCCCTTATCGTCCAGCAAGGAGTCAGAAGAATGCCTCTTCTTTTATTCCTAGAATTTCAGGGTCTCAGGTCTAGGTTGTGTTCCAGCCTTTGTCTAGAAAAGGAGTCTCTGGATTTCTAAGGTGCCTTGGGTTCCCCATGACCCTTCCAATGAACACAACTGCTCCAGTTCCACTATTTGATTCTGTTCTCATTTGAGTATTGAAAGGTGAAGGAACCAGCTGCTTGTGGGCATCTGTGCCATCTGTAGTTCTGCTCTTGGGGAGAAGGAAACAGGGGATGATGGAGAGAAGGCAGAGGCACAGCACAGCCAGGAATTGAAACAAGAAGTCTGTATCCCCTGCCCCCCTTTTTTCAGTGAGACTAATACCACTGCCCAAACCAGGTGAGATTTATATTTTATTTTATTTCCTTATTTTATTTGTTGTCGTTTTGTTTTCGGAGAAAGGGTTTCTCTGTGCCGCTCTGGCTGTACTGGAACTTGCTTTGTAGACGAGGCTGGCCTTGAACTCAGAGATCTGTCTGCCTATATGCCTCTGCTTCTGGAATGCTGGAACTAAAGTCATGTGCCACTATGTCTGCAAGATTTTTATTTTTAAAGAATCACTTCATCTTAAAAATTATGATGCTATGAATTGCAAAGAAAATATTTTACTTAACTCATATTTTAAAAATAAACAATTTTAATTAAATTTATTTGTGGTTTGGAAAAAATCTGTCATGTATATTCCATTCTCAAGTGTATTATAATTTAGATTTAAATAGCAGTATAGTCTTCATTTCAAACTTGCTGATATAATTGCCTACCTGAAACATTTGGGATTATGTCTGATAAATCATAAAGTAGAGGAAACCAGAAGTGACAGTTTTCAAATGTTAAATATTCTTCTACTTATAAAGTTTAGCCAATTTGAACATGTGGTAGAAGATAATCCCCGGGGTCAGTGAAAAACACATAAAATGCCCAGGAACAATCTAAGATCTATGATATTAAAAAGAATAGCTACAAACAAAGAGGACATCAGTTAACATGCTAACATGGATGGGGGAAAGTTCATGAGACCTCAACCATACGCCATGATACTGACAACCAAGGGAAACTGGGAGTGGGAGAAAGTCTTTCCTAAGTAGAAGTACATTGGTTGGTTACCCAATACCAATCGATCAGCCCTGGAACATTTCTATATTAGTAACATTATATAGCCTGAGCAACACAACGCGCGTGCATGCGCGCGCCTGCACACACACACACACACACACACACACACACACACACACACACGTAACAAAGTAAAAAAAGAGGTCACAAATTTCAAAGAGAGCAAAGACGCTGTATGGGAGGGTTTG